>NC_048595.1:30012176-30159676 GCF_003668045.3 Cricetulus griseus | reverse complement strand
CTAGGGCCAAGCACTCAATAGCCACTTAATTTCAGCACCTCAACCAGTCATGGATTTCTACACTGACTGCTGGCCAAGGTGGAGAGCAACACTAACCTATGAGCATAAACATTAACACAAAATTTGACAACACTTCTGTCTGTTTTGCAAAACAACAGCAGTGGGTTCCCCTGCTAGGACCTATAAGCTCCTGTGACCCTATAGGCTCTTGGGCAAGTCTCAATACTAACAGGTTTCTTACCAAGGATAGTCCCAAGGATTTAGACCTTGAGGGTAGGGAATTGTGACACATGGTCAGATATTATCAAGGGAAGGGGGTGCTTCCCACTAAACTGACTCAGTGGAATTCTTGCTCTAAAATTGCACCAGGAGTTGGAGGCTCACCTAAGTGGCACAGTTCTTTCCTAGCATGGAAAAGACCCTGGATTTGTTCTCAAGCATCAGAAATAGACAGCATGAAATAGGATGGGGTGTGGCTTAGCCGGCACAGTGCTTGCTTAGCATGCACAAAGGCCTGGATCCCTATACTAACAAGTGATCTCATTAGAATCTTTAAGCTCTAAAGCGCTTTCGTTTCTGTGGATGCTTCTCAGTTCCCATAGTTTCTTGCACAACACAAATTATTTGGGGAACTGGCAGAGAGCTTAGTCGCTTTCAGTACTCTTTGAAGCTAACATGGACATTCAGGCTTTGTGGCTCTGGAGGCTCCTTATTAAAATCGAAACTTAAACTGAGAGAACTGAACTCATCCCAAACCTAATGTTTCCTCCTAAAACTGAATCTAGGGGGAAGTAAGAACTCCATCAATCTCCTCTAGACAATTTTAACTATTTGTCTAAAACATTTGAACATGGGACTATCAGTAGATGAGATGGGCCCAAGAGAGTAAAACCCATTGTTACCATTATGAGGTGATTTTAGCATGTCTTCCCCAAACTCAAAAATAAAGAACACAAATGATACAAGGAAACTCTGAGAAACAGAAACAACTGACCTCATGGGCATGTGTGGGAACCTCAGTCCACCACACACACAAAACTACCTTCTTCCCCTCCCTCCTACTCTCCCTCCCGCACTCCCTCTCTCTCTCCAACCCATGCTACAGATCCAAGCACTGTACTATTGAGCAACCACCATCCCAAGAATATACTTCTCAAACAGAGGACACAAACAAAATTAAGTACTTGGGCCAGCAGGATGGCTCAGCGGAGAAAGGTGCCTGCCACCACTTGGCAACCTGAGATCCATCTCTGGGACCCATATTGTGGAAGAAGAAAATTGACTCCCAAAAGTTGTTCTCTGACCTTCATGTGTGCACCATGGCGTATGTGTGTTCACATATAGACAGATAGATACATAGACATACACACATACACACACAAATAGACATACAGACAGACAGACACACATACACATAGACAGGTACACACACACACACACACACACACACACACACACACACACACACACACAAATAAACCAAAATTCTATTTAGAAAACTAAGTACCTGATTTTAAAAATAATTCTCAAATTATTCCATTTTCTTAACTAGCAATTGTTTTCCTCCTGTCACATAGGCTTCTGCCTTTGGGTTATGGAGTGGTTATAACTACCAGGGAGGGAAGTGCTACCTGCCCGCAGGCTTGCCAACCGAACCAATCTCAACTCTAGCTGCTGAAGCATTTCACATGCGATTTTTCATGTGTGTATATGTATCATTAAATTCTGATTTTAAAAGGCATGTTTCCATAGCCAGTATGGTAGCAATGCCTGTAATTCTAGCAATGAAAGGCAGAGGCAGAAAGACTGCCTCAAGTTGAAGGCCAAGCATAGTCTACACAGTGATTTCCAGTCCAGCCAGACCACACTGTGGCACTCTGTTTCATAAAAAGGACTGACTGAAAGCTAAGTCAGGAAGATGTTTATGTTGTAAGCACAAGGGCCTGGGTTTGATCCCCAGAACACAGGTTAAAAGTCCAGACAGGGTGGTAAGTGCCTGTAATCCTAACACTAGGCATGCAAAGCCAGGCAGATCCCTGGGCATCTCTGAAGAGCCAGCCTAGGCTACTTGGCAAGTTTGAGGCCAGTGAGAGACCCAGGCTCAAAAAATAAATAGATGGCTCCTGAGGAAGGACATCCTGGGCCTCCACATGCACAGACAGATACACACACACACACACACACACACACACACACACACACACACACACACACACAGAGTGTATTGCTATGCATCCTTCTTGTAAAAATACAAATCATACAAAAATGTATAATGTAAAATGTGAACTGGATATGATGGCCCAGGTCTATAATCCCAGTATTTTCAAGGCAGAGTCGAGAGGAGCATGAGTTCAAGGTCATCCACAGCTACACAGAGAGTTCCAGGACAACCTGGGCTACATGAGAGAGACCTAACAGGTTTCTTTCTCAGTTTCTCTCACTATATTTCTGAGACAGTTTCCCATTATCCCTGGAACTTGGTGATGTGGTCAGACTGTCTGGTCAGCAAGCCCCAGGGACGCCCTTTCCTCACTCCTCAGCCCAGGGATCACAGGTGCTCACCCCTACACCTGCGGATGTGCGATCCGATTCAGGTTCCCACACTTCTGTAGCAAGCACTTCACTGAGCATCTCCCTGGCCCCAAGGCTATCTTCCTTTTCATTATTTTCATTATGTTTTATTTGTTTACTTTGTGTTTATGTGTATGTGGGGGAACATGTCCCTGTGGGTGTCTAGAGGTCAGAGGACAATTTGCACAACTTGCTTCCTTCCTCAAGCCATCATGGTCCCAGGCACAATGGATCAGGTTGCCAGGCATTGTGGCCAGCGTTTTATCCAGCTGAACCATCTTGCTGGCCCAAAGCCTATCAAACTGTGTACTGCATAATGCTTTATAATCCTGTATTTAATTGGCTTCTCAACTACAAAGTAACTACTAGCTTCAACAGTGTGGAACAGAGGGTTTCATGTGGGTGTACAACCGGTTTTTCTTCCAGATTTTCATGTCACTCTCTGTAAGACTTCTTCATCCTTTATAAAGCCTCGTCAGAGTCCCACTGTGCCTTGGATACATCCTACTTGACAGGTTCGTTAAAACATTGTCAGTGTTTCTCTAGGGAGGGAAAGTTTGAGCCCATAATTTAAATGCTGTGGCTGGACTGAAAGAAGCTAGAAAAGAGGTGGAGGCAAAGAAGACAACAGCCCCTGGCTATAAAACAGGGTGTAGCTTGGATAGGAAGTGGCCGTGTTTCCCCCATCTTCTGGCTACAGCCAACACACCTGACAGCCCATGCCAATCTAGAAGCCCTGCCTGGATCTCTAAGATACCTTTCTCCATTCAGGAGCTACAACTTCCTCCTCCCTAATACACCTTTGCCTGTTGAAATCCTGTCTTTCCTTCAAAATCCAGAACAAAACCCACCATGATCTAACTAGCTGTGGATGAAAATCAAGTCTTCTTTCTGTAGTTCCAAGACTGAGCCTTTCTTCCAAAGGCAGTAATAACAACCTGCTTTCTCACATGAACACACACACACACGCTAAAATAAAAGTCCCCTCTTGGAAAAGCTCCAACACTGAGGACCTGAGTTCAATTCCCGGAACCCACAGAGTGAAAGACGAGAACCCACTCCTGCAAACTGCCCTGTGACCTCCACACGTACGCTATGGCATGCGTGCCACACACCTATCAATGCCCACACACACAAAATATAACTAAAATAAAGCAAAAATGAGACAGCTGTTAGAGAATAGACATCTCTTCAATTCCATGCAGAAACCTGTCACCTGGGTGTCCTTGGGTGTAAAACGAGAGCGGTGCATAGACCACTTAAAAGATGGAAAGACGTTGGACAATAGCGTCTGGTTGGTGGTAGACACTGCATAAATAAAGTCAGTTCTCAGGCAGTGGCGTCCGGTGGGGGCGTGGTCACCGGCGACCCTGCAAGCTTTGGGTTTGCCTCCAGCCTGGGTGCGCGCACTCGGTCATGTGACTGGGCTAAGATGGCGTCGCCCGGCTCCCGGTGGCTCCTAGCTGTGAGCCTTCTGCCCTGGTGCTGCGCCGCCTGGTCGCTGGGACATCTGAACCCGCCTTCGCTGACACCGCTGGTGATCTGGCATGGGATGGGTAAGTGTGGAGAGGGGCATCCTTTCCCTGTCTGGGTTCGCATCACAGAGCTGAAAGGGCGAGGACAGTGGTTCCACAGCATCCGCCTGACCTAGGTGTTGGGATTTGGGAGCCCTCTGCACTGGAAGGAAGGGAGCCAGGTGTCTTTGGTGAGCTCTCGGGGAGAGCTGTGCACTGCTAGGGATTTATGCTGTCCTTGTTAAAATCCTAGCAGCTATGGCATCAGCCAGCAGCATGTGACAGCCAGGCCATCGGTCCCTGCAGAGCCGGGCGGCGCACTCATGCTTTCATTCCTTCACACACTGAATAGAGATCTGGCAGTTACCTGCACGTCCTTTATACAGTTACCACACAGCACGACCACACCTGAGCATGACACCGACTAAATTCTCTTCCCTTCTGGAACATACTATAAAGAAATAAGGGAAAGTATCCAATGGTGATGAGTGCAGTGGAGACAGACAGAGAGCCTGGAAGGAGATGGAGCTGGAGATGTGAGTGTGAGCTTGTAGAGAGCAATGTTAGGAGAGGATTCTCCCGGAGAGTGACAACTGAGCAGGTCTGAAGGGGATGAGGGAAGATGCCATATGGATGTGTGATCAAAGGAACAGCAGAGGCAAAGGCCCTGGGCTGAGCATGTGATGTCCAGACCAGTGCACCAAGAGAGAGGGAGCACTGGAAGAGAAGAGGAATGTGAGTCGCCTTTCTAGTACTGGGAACGTACCCTGCAAGAACAAACCACTGAGCCATCTCTCCAGCCCCCTGACTTCCATATTTAAAAGATTGTTCAAATGCAGTGTAGTGGGAGCCTGTAACTGACAGCACTCAGGAGGCAGAGGCAGGAGGGTTTCTGCAAATTTGAGGCTTGCCCTATATGACAAGTTCCAGGTCAGCCAGAGCTATATGGGGAGACCCATAAATAATAATACATATTTAGCTAAAGTTAAAAATCAAGAGCCCTCATCCAGTGGGTGATGGAAGCAGAGGCAGACACCCAAAGCTATACACTGAACTGAACTCTGGAACCCAGTTGCAGAAAGGGAGGAATGAAGATCAAAGGGGTTGGGACCAGGCTGGTGAAACCCACAGAAACAGCTGGCCTGAACAAGGGGGAACACATGGACCCCAGACTGTTGTCTGGGAGGCCAGCATGGGACTGATCCAGACCCCTGAACATGGATGTCGATGAGGAGGCCTCGGCACTCTATGGGGCCCCTAGTAGTGGATCAGTATTTATCCCTGGTGTAAGAAGGGACTTTGAGAGCCCATCCCACGTGGAGGGATGATCTCTCAGCCTGGACACATAGGGGAGAGCCTAGGCCCTGCCCAGGATGATATGACAGACTTTGGGGAACCCCCATGAAGGGCCTTACCCTCCCTGAGGAGCAGAGGGGGATGAGGTGGGAGGCTGATGGGAGGTTAGGGGAGGGAGAAGGGATTGACATGAGGCAAGCTTGTTTCTAATTTGAACTAATAAAAAATAAATTAAAAAATCAAATGAAAGGATAACTCTATTGGTGACACTAGATGGTCATGCAGACCCTCCTAGTGGTTACTGACACAAGAGCTGTGGTTCCGAGCTCTGGGGAGAAGCTGTCACTAGAAAGGAAGGGACAGAGGAACAGTCAGCTGTGGCCACAGGGAATTCAGACAGCTTGTCCACAGAGAGAACAACAGAGATTCTCAGGGTCTTTGGGGATTTGGATTTATTAGCTGTGAAGACTGGCTTTCTTGAAGACTCCTCATAAGGAGAGTCCCTGTGTAAGATTCAGCTCAGTGACCTGTTTGTCCTGGAGACCCCCTGGCTTTATCCTGTAGATAGTCAGTTGTTCTTTTCCTCCTGTGATTAGGTGAGGAGGAATCAGGGCCAGGCACATTCCGTGGACTGTAGAGAGGGAGGAGAAAGTCTCTATGGGATCAGATTTTATGGTTTAAAGGAATGACAGCCTGTCTGTCTTGTCCTACCTTGTCCTTATCTCTGTTTTAGTTGCTATGCTGAGAATAGATTGTAGGTGTCACAGAGAGCTGCAGGGGGACACTGCAGTACCTTAAACCCTAGAGATGCCTGCAGCTCAGAGCTGTATAGTGAGGGATGTGTGGTAACAGGAAGTGAAATGGTGGAACTTTGATACACTTGAGGCTGGCATCTGGGGATTTAGGCATGGTGTGAGAGAGGGAGGGGACAGAGATGACACCACTGATTTTTGGCTTGAACATTTCAAAAGATGGGGTAGCTTGGAGGGGAGCACACTTGGGGTGTGTGTGTCAGAATTCTTTTAAACCCAACAAAGTAACACAATGGTACTTGGAGCCTTCAGGAAATTGAAAGAGTAGGGTCATAGCTCCAGGTCAGCTGAGGTACATAGCCAGACCCTGTCTCAAAAAGAAAACAAAAGAAAAAGATTATGCATTTGAGCTTAGGAATTTGAAGGGTATGTTGTTATTGCTTTGGTGTGTTGCCTAGTTTAATTTGGGAGCCTTTTTTATTAAAGTATTTTTAATCATTGGGGCGGGGGTACCACCTATACCACTGCATACATGTGGAGGTCAGAGGACAATTCACAGCAGTCAGTTCTTTCTTATACCATGTGAGTCCCAGGACTCAAACTCCCCTTGGCAGCCTTGGCAGCAGGCATCTTTACCCAAAAGATGTATGTCCAGACCTAGTTTTGGACTGAGACAAGATTTCATGTAGCACAAGCTAGCTCAGAATTTGTATCTGTTGTCTAGCCAAGAATGACTTTGAACCTCTGAACTTACCCGTAGTGCCCTTCTCACAAGCTAGGACTACAAGCATTTGCAAATAGGCTGGGCTCGTTTAATATTTTCAAGACAGTATCTTTTGTATCAATGAACTAGTTATGTAGCCAAGGCCCCTTTTTGCCCTTACTCATTACAGCATGGTGGATGTTGTTATGAAAGAAATAGAAGCTTCTCTGGGGCAGAGTGTTTTCTCTTTAAACTTCCTGTCCAACTGAAGTGCTGTGATTTAAGTGCAAATCGGACACATCTCTATTCGGTGGCCAGTTTGCTTCCTGTTCTTAAGTCTGATTCTTTGTGGGAAAGGAAACAATCCTGGAGCTAGGTTGAAGCACTGAGGCTCTCGCCCCCAATTTATACAAGTTGGAAGTCAACCTTTTCCCAAACCTTGCAGACGGATTTTCCTTTGGGCTATCAGCTCACAAAAAAAGGACACCGAGGACTTATTAATAATTATGAAAGCTCAGCCTACAGCTTAGACTTGTCCCATTAGCTCTTATAACTTAAATGAACCCATTTATATTAATCTATGTTTTGCCTGGTGACTTTGTAACTTCTCTTTCATCTTGTACCTCCTCATTCCTTTCTGTATCTTTTGGCAAAGACACATCTTCACAATGTACAAAAAGATTATTCCACAACAAAAGCTCACAGAGACTGTTTCATTAAATTTTGTGCCTCGGACATTTCATGGACCTTCATCCTGGTCCCTGGGGTTACAGATGTGTGGCGCCACAACTGGCTTTTGATTTTTTTTTTTTCTTTAAGACAGGGAGGGACTCATGCTACTCATTCTAGCTTCAAACTTCCCTAAGAAGCCAAAGAGGACCTTGATCTTCTAATCCTCCTCCCTCTGCCTTCCAAATGCTGGGACCGTATGTGTGCTCCCCTTACCCAGCTTATATAGTCCTGGGGTCCTACCCAGGGCCTGGTGCGTGCTGGGCAAGCACTCTATCAGCAGGGCTCCAGCTCCACATGGCCTCTGCAGCTTGTTAGCACCTGAAAGATAGAGCTATGCTATAAGTGTTCTTTTATTTGTTCCTGCTGAGGGGAAATTCATGTTTTCAGTGTACAATTCATTGTCACTGAGCCTGTTCCCCAGCTGAGGCACCACAACTTCCCTCTAGTTTCAGAACTGTCAGCACCCAGGAAAACCTCCATGTGGATTAAGTCCTTGTTCCCTTCCCCTCCTCTCACTCCTGATAACATCTATTCTCTGTGCTGTGGGGTTTCTTTTCTGGACAGAACAGGTGAATGATTGGACAATTTGTCTTTTGTGTGGGTTATTTTACGAAACATACTTTGAGGTTCATCCAAGTTGTAGCATGCTTCAGTACTTCATTCCTATTCATGGATAAATAGTATTCCATTGTGTGACTATAACACAGGTTATTCATTTAATAATGGACATTTGACCTGTTTCTACATTTTGCTATTACCACAGTACTACTGTAAACATTTGTGAAAGGTTTTATCTGGATGTGTGTTTTCATTTTTCTTGGGTATAAAAGTAGGAGTCATTGCTGGGTCATTTTATAATTATGTGCTTAACTTTTTATTTTTAGTTTTTTAGTCATTGCCATACTTTCTAACAGAGATTACATCAGTGTAGTTCCACCAACAGGGTGCAAGGGTACCTGTTTACTCATGTCCTTGCTGACACTTATTTTCTAATTTTAAAAATGTTTTTTTTTCCACCTGGGCAGTGGTGGCACACACCTTTAATCCCAGCACTCGGAAGGCAGAGGCAGGTGGATCTCTGTGAGTTCAAGACCAGCCTGGTCTACAAGATCGAGTTCAGGACAGCCTCCAAAGCCACAGGGAAACCCTGTCTTGAAAAAAAAACAAAACAACAAAACAAAAAAAAAAATGTTATTTTTTACCAGGTGTGGTGCACTTTTAATTCCAGCACTGGAGAGGCAGAGGTAGACAGATATCTCTGAGTTTAAGGTGAACTTGAGCTGTATGGGGAGTTGTAGGCCAGCCAGTATTATTCAGTAATACCCTGCCTCAACAATAAAAGTTACTTTTGTAGGTATGAGTTGACACTTCACTGTTTTAACTGCATTTCGTTAACAGTGATGCTGCTGGCTAATCCCTATCTTCTTGGAGAAATGTCTTTGCATCCTTTCCCAATTTATGTTTATGTGTTGACAGAGTTTCTGCTCCTGCTGGCCCCACAGCCATTGAGTCCCAAATAAACACACAGAGGTTTGTATTGATCATAAACTGTTTGGACAATGGCTTAGGCTTCTTACTGGCTAGCTCACTGTTAATTATTAACCCATAACTATTAATCTATGTATTGCTACATGGCCTTATCTTATCGGAGAATGCCCGGGTATCCTACCTTCCCAGTAGCTACATGGCATCTCGGTGGCTCCTCTCTGTATCCTCTCCCCAGAATTCTTCTCGTCTGGTAGCCCCGCCTGTACTTCCTGCCTGGTTGCTGGCCAATCGGTGTTTTATTCATCAACCAATAAGAGAAACATATATATAGAAGGACATCCCCCATCATTTATGACTTTACAAAAAAAGTATGTATGTGTTGAATAACATATATGTATGTGTGCCCATGGAGACCAGAAGAGGACATCATTGGAACCCCGGAGTTAGAGTTGGTTGTAGGATGGCCAACTGAATTCAGAACCAGAACAGAACTGGTTCAGAAACTCTGGAAGTGCTCTTAACTGCATTTCCTTCTCTCTAGCCTCTCCATTTCTTTTGTTTTAAAAATATTTGTTTTTATTTTTATGAATATGTGGGAGTGCTGAGAACCAAACTCAGATCCTCTGAAAGAACAATGTCTTGGTCACTGTTATATTGTGAAAAGACAGCATGACCAAGGCAACTCTTACAAAAGAAAGCATTTAATTGGGGCTTGCTTACAGTTTCAGAGGTTTAGTCTATTGTCATCGTGGTGGGAAACTAGGTGGCATGCATGGCGCTGGAGCAGTAGCGGAGAGCTGCTACATCCTGATCTATAAGCAGAGAGGCGGGGGTGTTGGGGGGGGGGAGACTGACTGAGTGTGCCTGGCATAAACTTTTAAAACCTCAGAGTCCACCTCCAATGACACACTACCTCCAACAAGGTCACACCTCCTAATCCTAATCCTACACTTTGACTAAACAATCAAATATATGAGTCTTCTGGGGCCTTTCTTATCCAACCCACCACAAGCAGCAAGCAGTCTCAATGGTTGAACCCTCTCTCCAGTCTGCCCCCATTTCATAATTATATTATGTGCCTTGTCGAAAGGTAAGAATTATTTTGTGCATCTGGATACTGAACTCAGATACATCTTCCACAAATATCTTCTCTCCTCCTGGAGTCTGACAGGTCAACTTTTGGCTTCTAGCTTCTTACATTGTGGATCAGAACTCCATAAGAGATTATGTAACTAAGTAGGGGGATCTTGAAAAACATGGCAACAGTATTCTGAACGCTCAATGAGCAAACATTCCTTTAAAATCAAGGGTGAAATGAATCAAGTTGTTTCTGGCAGTGTTTGCATCTCCCACTCCACTGGGGCCTTGATTCTGAACACAGAAAAACATGTACTTTGTACTGTGCATGTTGTCCTGCCAGGAACACCTACAAAATACAGCGTCAGACACTGCTCAGTCTCCAGGCTGCTGTGTGTTATGAACCCCAGTGCTCTTACTGTACATATAACGTCTTATGCTCTTATAGTGGTTTTGTTGCCAGAAACAAAGACTTAGTATTGTCTTCAGCATTTAAGTACCAAATCAGTTTATCTTTCTATCATATTGTGTTTCAATGATTAATTTTAAAATTGCTGTTTAACAGGTCTGGAGAGATGGCTTAATGGTTAAGAGAACTTCTGCTCTTCAGCCAACTCCAGTTTGGTTCCCAGCTCTCCCTTGGTAGCTTACAATTGCCTGCAATTCCACTTTCAGGAGCTCTGACACCCTCTTCTGGCCTCCACAGGCATCAGGCATATACACGGTGCACATACATACATGCAAACACTCATAGACATCAGTTAAAAATAAATGAAATCTTTAAAATTGCTGTTTGAGTTGCTGACGAGTTTCATCTAAAAACAAAAACAGAAAAGTCAGTAAGTGAATTTTGTTTTGGGATTAGGACAGAACTTCCAACAGTTTCTGAAACAAGCATACTTCTGATATTTGTACTATATATTTATGTGAGCAATGTTTCAGTATTAATAATTATAAAATCAAACTATTGATTAACTATGAAAAACACCAAGGATGTTCTATGTCTTGCATTATTAACTATTCAGGCAGAACTCAATTCTTTTTTGTTTAAGACAGAGTCTCTCTGTGTAGTCCGCTGTCCTGGAACTTGCTTTTTAGACCAGGCTAGCCTCAAACTCTGAGATCTGCCTGCCTCTGCCCTCAAAGTTCTGGGATTAGATGCATGCACCACCATCAACCACCTGGAGGCCCTTGGTTCTTTTTAATTTTAAAGGTAGGGTCTCACTATGTAGCTCTGGCTAGACAAGAACTTAGCATGTAGACCAGCCTGGCCTCAAATTTACAGAGATCTGACTTTTTTGCCTCCTGAGTGCTAGGTTTAGAGGGTAACCCACTATGCC
This sequence comes from Cricetulus griseus, assembly GCF_003668045.3. NCBI lineage: Eukaryota > Metazoa > Chordata > Mammalia > Rodentia > Cricetidae > Cricetulus > Cricetulus griseus. The sequence continues at coordinate 30,148,203 of NC_048595.1, read as the reverse complement.
TAGATTAAAATGTAATTCTTTATGGAAATATAAACAAGTACATCTATTTTATCATTTTGTAAAATTAATTTCACCCTTTATAAATAGTAAATTTTATATATGCCAAAGAATTACCTTAAAATAAACTTCTTTATATGCTATGCTACAATCTTTGCATACTGTAAATGTGCATTGCTCTCATTGTTAATAACAAAGCTGATTGGCCAATAGCTGGGCAGGAAGCAATTGGGTGAGACAGCTTGACACAGAGAATTCTGGGAGGAAGAAGGGCGGAGCCGGAGGAGTTGCCAGCAGACACAGAGGGAGCAGGAGATGAAAATGTCATGTTAATAAGGGTGCCAACACGTGGCAGAGGGTAAATGAGGAATACAGATTAACTTAAAATGTAAGAGCTAGTTAGTAATAAGCCTGAGCTGTCTGCCGAGCCTTTGTAATTAATATAAGCCTCTGAGTGGTTATTTGGTAACTGGCGGGCTGGAGAGGAATGTCTGTTTACATTTATGACTTATTATCAGTAAATACTTGATTTGTATACATACTTTATACACTCACATAGCCAAGGTGCTGTGGGCATTTCTAAGTTGAGCAGGGTGCTGTATGGGGAAAGCTGGAGAAGCCCTGCAGTAAGTAGATCATTGTTTCCAGGTTCTCTCCATTCTGTACACTGCCCTTTGGCATTCTTGATTATCACCCTTTGAGACATAAAAGGTTTTTGTTTCTTAAATAATGTTTTGATTCATGAATTTGCATCATTGTTTTCCTTGGTTAGGAGACAGCTGCTGTAACCCCATAAGCATGGGTGCCATTAAAAAGATGGTTGAAAAGGAAATACCTGGAATTTACGTCCTGTCGCTAGAGATTGGAAAGAACATGATGGAGGTAAGATGGCACCTTGTTCCCTGAAAGATGCTATCGGGTTTGACCAAGTGTGCTATTCAAACACTTCACCTTGCATTTATTTTTAGCAGCAAGTCATAGCCCCACTAGTTTTGCTTCATTTTGTTTTGGGATGGAGGATTTTGCTATATATCCCAGGCTGGCCTGGAACTTGATCTTCCTGCCTCATCCTCACAAGTGCTTGGACTACAGGGTTGTTCCATCATACTGTACTAACACTTGAACTCTAGAGGCTATATATGAGGGTATTGGCCTATGTCAGCCCCTGCCTGAGAGAAGATGCTATTTACATGCAGTTCCTTCCTTTCACTCTTACTGCTCCTTTTCTAGGATGTGGAAAACAGTTTCTTCTTGAATGTCAATTCTCAAGTAATGATGGTGTGTCAGATTCTGGAAAAGGATCCTAAGTTGCAGCAGGGGTACAACGCTATTGGCTTCTCCCAGGGAGGCCAGTTTCTGTAAGTACCTTCCTGTGCCATGGTACTATTCACATGGAATTAATGTTTCTTCTATTTAGATCAATTGACTGTAATTGTGTGGGGGTCCTCCCCTCTCACAGAGAGGACATTAGTCTGAAAATGTCACTGTGTAAGAAGCTTTGTGGAACTCAATTTCTTTTCTTTCTCTGTGTATGCACATGTGTGAGCATGTGTGTAGAGGCCAAATGTATGAGCCACAAGAACACCAGAACACTTCACCACTGAGCCACCTCTCCAGTACTCTATTTTAACTTAAAAATGTTTAAACTATATTTACTCTGTGTGTGTGTGTGTGTGTGTGTGTGTGTGTGTGTGTGTGTGTGTGTGTGTGTGTGTGTGGTGTGTATGCACCCATGCATGTATGTGTATAAGTCAGAAGACAGACAGCTTTGAGGAATCAGGTTCTCCCTTCTAGCATGGGGTGCCCAGGAACCAATTCCAGTCATCAGGCTTGGCAGTGAGTGTTTAATCCATCTCACTGAACAATGTTGTTGTTGTTGAGAAAAAGGTCTCTCTGTGAACCCAGAACTCACTGGCTGATTGACAAACCCCAGGGACTCTCTGTCTCTACCTCCCCAGTGCTGATATTACCAGAACTGCTGTGCCAGGCTTTTTCTTTTCTTTTTTCTTCTTCTTCTTATTTTTTTTTTGTCTTTGTTTTTGTTTTTCAAGACGGGGTTTCTCTGTGTAGCCTTGGCTGTACTAGAACTCACTCTGTAGACCAGGCTGGCCTCAAACTCACAGAGATCCACCTGCCTTGCCTCCCAAGTGCTGAGATGAAAGGCATCACCCCTGCCCAGCTTCTTTTCCTTTCTTTTTTAAGGGGGATGTTGCAATCCAGACTCAGGTCCTTATGGCACCAATGACTGAGCCATCTTCCCAGCTCCTCTTGATTTGTTTTCTATGAAATAAGATTTGTATTCAGCCAGGAGGAAGTTCCTGTAACTCTGTGGCTTGAGGACCCATGTGTATTAAATAACTTAATCTGTGAAGTGACTGTTGATACATTCCAATCTGACCTTCAGAGCTGACAGCCACCTTTGATTTCTATAGGAGGGCAGTGGCCCAGAGATGCCCATCACCTCGAATGATCAACCTGATCTCAGTTGGGGGACAGCATCAAGGTAATGTTCATCCCCTTATCCCCATGGTTCTCTCCCTCTTTTCCAACCCATGTCTATCTGATGTTTTGTATTTCTTTTTTCTTTTTTTTTGTTTGCTTTTCCTTTTATATTTTCCTTCCTTCCTGTCTGTGTGTCTTTCTTTTTATCTCCCCCCCCCCTCCTTTTTCACCACCTTTTTAGATAAGGTCTTGTTTGGTAGCCTAGGCTGCCCTCAAACTCATGGAAATTCTGTTTCAGCCACCTGGGTACTGATATCATAGGTATGTGCCACCACACCCGGCACGTACGTGTGTGTGTGTGTGTGTGTGTGTGTGTGTGTGTGTGTGTGTGTGTGTGTGTAAGCTGCTAAGTCCATTTACTATTGCTCATATGTTTATGCCCACTTGGGACTGGATAACTTACCAGTCATCCCTAAAGACTGGTTCTCCTACTCTCCGCCATCATCAATTGCTTGTAGTTCTTCATCTAGGGGTGGGGCCCTGTGTGATTTCCCCCACCTGCACTGGCATGTCAACTGATGTTGTCTTTATGCAGGTCTTGTTTAGGTGACCATATTGCTGAGATTTCATGGGTGAAGCATCCCTGTCATATATAGAATGACAGTATCTCAACAGCAGCCATGCTGGACTTCTGGGCCCTGGGTGTGTAGGGTTGTAGATGTTATCAGTTGCCATTGGCCACCTCACGATCAGTTGTTCTCTGCATTTGACCAGTTGTGGGTTTCTGTAGAAATCTCCATTTGCTGCAGAAAGAAGCTCTTATGATGAGGGCTTACCAGGAAAAGCAGGTGCTAAAGTCCCATATCCAGAGCAAGACCTGGGCATGCAGTGATGGCCTAGATCTAGGTGTGTGTGCGCTCACGCTGTGTGTGTGTGTCTGTCTGTCTGTCTGCCTGCCTGTCTGCCTGTCTGTGTGTTGCTTGGGATAAAACCCAGGGTCTCCACTTATAAGGCAAGAACTCTACCACAGGGCTGTACTCCAGCACACATTTGGTCTTCTGAATCCATGAGTTCCATACCTGTGGATTCAAAGATCCATAGATGAGATCTGGGGATCCTCTCCTGGGGAAGGCCATGGTGGTTGTGTGTGCCTCGAATCACAGCATTTAGGGAGTGGGGGCAGGAAGATCAGCCTCAGAGAGCTTGAGTTCAACCTGGCCTATAGTAGACCCTACCTGTCTTCATTAAAGAGGGGGACGGGTGGGGAGGGAGGGTGGAGGAAACTGAACATGTACAGACTTTTCTCATTCCCCAAACAATGCAGTGTAATGACAGTCCACAGAGCATTTATACTTACTAAGTGTCTCAAGTAATTTACACAGGATTTAAAGGAGGGGGTTGCATGGATGAAAGTATGACATGGGAAGGGAATGGGGACAGGGAGCCAGATAATTTCCCAAGAAAGCGGATGAGGCAGTCATGCACTGAGTGTAGCAGCCACATGTGGGCGGGGCTGAGGCAAAGGTCCCTGGGGGAGTGCCAGGAGGAAGTTGGTGGCATTGTTAGTTCACAGTCCTTGGGCTTTTTTTTTTTTTTCAAGTAAATGAATGATTTCAGATGCAAGAAGCTCTTTGTCATTTTGTTTGTTTTTTTCACAGTGCCTGGTACAGTGGGTAACCAGTATATGATTATTGGAGTAATGCATGGTTATCTTTTACCTACATAGGAGTCTTTGGCCTCCCTCGATGCCCAGGAGAGAGCTCACATGTCTGTGACTTCATCAGGAAAATGATTAATGCTGGTGCTTACTCCAAAGTTGTTCAACTACGGTGAGTGTGGCTAGCTATCTGGTCCAGACTGTGGAAGCAACTTGCTGACATTCATGCTCAGTGATTCTAGGAGTAGTTGCTAATGATATCACAGCTGTTTATAACTGTAATCTCAGAGGATCTTATGCCCTCTTATGGCCTGTGGGTGCACTGCCTGCCTGTGGTGCACAGACATACATGCAGGTAAAACACCCATATACATAAAAATATAAATAATATTTTTTTAAAAATTGTCCTTCAAACATATGAGGCCTGATGTGGTAGTGCACACCTTAAACCCAGCACTCAGTGGGCAGAGGCAGGCAGACCTCTGTGAGTTTGAGTCCAGCCTGGTCTTCAAAGTCAGTTCCAGGCCAGTCAAGATGACATAGTAAGGCTTTGTCTTAAATAAATAAATAGACAGGTAGGTGGATGGATAGATAGATAGACAGACAGATAGATAATAAGACTTTTATTAAAAGGGATAAAATTCACTGGGGTAAGGAGAAGACGAGAGGAAATAAGAGACAATACATGTTTCTGAAAGAGCAAACAGAAGGATGTAAGAACTGCTGTAGTATAGTAGAAAGGTTGAAGTGTTTCCCCCTGTGGAAGACACACTGCAGGGACCCATGCTCTAGAGCCCCAAGAAGGCTTGGGAACCGGGGGTGTATAGTACTTTGGGAGGTTTTAGTAAGTGTGTGGGGCCAAAACTAGGACGTTTTCATTGAAAACCTGAGGCAGGAGCAGTCTCTCCCGAGTTCCCTGACATGAATATCCAGGGGGCTGCTTTTCCCCTACCATGGCAGGAGAAGCAAAATCTACTCCCTGCAATGTCTGGAAGACCCAGACTTAGAGCTAACCTTGCTATGTACGAGGCAGTTTGTAGGGTCTGTCTCTGGAGGAAATGACTAAGAGAAGTCACTGCCACCAGTTCATCAGCTCCTATCTAAGCTCTGCCCGTGGACGATAATGGACTAACCCTCTGAAGTAAATGCTTTCATTTGTAAGATTGCCTTGGTCTTGGTGCCTCCTCACAGCAGCAGAACAGTGAGTAAGACAGAGGTAGAAAGGAGAACAGAGGGATGTCTGATGTGACTCATGGGACTTTCCAAGTAGAGGAAGGGTGAATTGGAATTAAAGAAGTAATACAAGATGTCCAAGCCGTTACCATGCATGAGCTTCCAGACTGAAAGGGATTGCTAAACACCCAAGCAAGAACACAAGAAAAACAGACAAAGCCATACTGCAGTACATTCCTGTGAAATTTCACAGCACCAGGCATGGAGAATAGATCCCAACTAGGATGCAGCTAAAAGTTCAAATCCTGTGGCAGCATACTCTGCTACAGCACCGATGCTACCCAGAGGGCAACGGTGCAGAGCTTTGTCCGATGACCTTGAGTCCTGTATGCCTGTACCAAGGAGCAACCCAGTATGAGGGGAAATGAAGTAAAATAAAGGGAAAGGAGATGGCCTCCCATTGTTCTCCCAGGGGTCACTGGAGAGCCCTCATTCTGTCATCAGCTAGCTGTGTGGCCCTGGGCACTTTGAACCTCTGATATGAGGTTAGTAACATGCCTTCCTGGAGAGTCATTTTCAAGGTTAAAAAAGCAGAGCATAAGCTATTTAGTGGAGATTCTGTCTATCAAGTGCCAAATTCCAAAGATTTGGTTCTTGACAGAGATTTATCAATACTTGGCTTCCTTTTTTTGTTTTGTTTTTGTTTTGTTTTGTTTTTTTGGCTAGTTGGTTTTTGTTTTTGTTTTTCAAGATGGTTTCTCTTGAAAGTCCTGGCTGTCCTAGAACTCACTCTGTAGACTAGGCTGGCCTCGAACTCACTGAGATCCACCTGCCTCAGCCTCCAAAGTGCTGCTCCTCATCTTTCTCAGCTGGATAATGGGAACAAAGAGGCAAAGACTATTGGATCCTGTGGATGAGTAGGAAGTCAAGGAAAGTGAGGGAGGTGGGGCTGTGAGGAGGGACAGCCTGGGCCACTGGAATTAGAAGGAAGCCAAGGGCTGGGCAGTGGTGGCGCATGTCTTTAATTCCAGCACTTGGGAGGCAGAGACACGAAGTCTCCAAATATTTGAACTTTCTGTGTCTGCCAAATGGCCTGTCCCCCTCTCAGTAAGATGTCTTGTTGACAGGTCTACGAAGTCATCCCTAATTGAAGGCAAGGCCTAGGACTTGGGGGCTTTGGTCTTTCATCCTTTTGACATCCCTTGGTTATCTAGGCATGTGCAGGCATGCCGACTGAGAGGCACCTTCATTCCTTCTCTTCCTCAGCCTGGTGCAGGCACAGTACTGGCATGACCCCATCAAGGAAGATGTGTACCGAAACCACAGCATCTTCCTGGCAGATATAAATCAAGAGAGGGTAAGCACCAAAACATGCTCCCATGGTTAGGCATTCCTTTCTGACCATCAGAAAGAAGTGAGCAGTGACCATTTAGGGAAAATACCTGGGCAGAAGCCAGGAACCAAGGGGTTTGTATGTGAGAGGCAGTACTCATGAGTTTCAGTTCCTTTTAGGGCAGCTGGGCAGGGACTCACTGGCCCTCCTCCTCCCTGAAGCCCTCCGGCTTCCTTCATGTTGAAACAGCAGGATGAAGTTACATTAGGTGGCCTGCTGGGCAAAGTGGGAATTCATAGCTTCTGTCTTCACAAAGGACATCTTCCTGGTGGGGCCCATCAGATGGTCACAGATGAGACTTACTTAAGAGACTCTAGGAAGGGCATGGACTGTGCCCAGGCATGAGCATGGTTTGGGACATTCTGGTCAATTTAATGGTTCATTTTATATGATAGCTGAGTAGAGGGTATCTGCTGTTTGAAGCAAAAAAAGGTGAAGGGGACAATAAACAAACACAAAAGTCAGGAAACAGTGCTGAACCAGATAAGAGAACAACCCAGAATTATGTTTGTTTTGCCTTGGTTTGGGGCCTGCGACCTAAGTAGATAATGTATATATAGAGTATGTGAACAGAACTCATGGTAGAATCCAGCCCATGGTTGGTGACATGTCAGTCATCAAGGCTCATCTTTCAGTCCCTGCCAGAAGGTGACAATAGCAACCCTACAATACCGTCCGTTCTTCTTCCAGTGTGTCAATGAGACCTACAAGAAGAACCTGATGGCCCTCAACAAGTTTGTGATGGTGAAATTCCTTAACGATTCCATTGTGGATCCTGTAGACTCTGAGGTGAGACCCAAGGCCACTGTGCCAAGAGACTGTAGGAAGTTAACAATACCGCCGGCAGCTGCTTCCTGGACAAACCTGTCCTCACCACCAACTCTTCACCTGGGAAAACATCACCTGCAATCCTTTAGTCAAACCCAGAATTTTATGCAAACTATGTGGTTACACTCTATAGTTTTAATCTCAGGTTCCCTTTCTCAAAAGAGGTTCAGAATCACTAGCCCATTTTTTATAAACCCTAAGCTTGATATCCAGGTCTGCCTTGATTCAGAAGGCTCGATTTTTCCAGCGTCATCACCCATATTTTGGTATTTGAAATGCCCCAAGTCTGTTCGTAGGCTTCTCTCCCATGCCTTAGTCTTCTGAATGCTTTCCCCTGGCTTCTCCCCCTGACAAACTCCTGTTAAGGCCAAATACAATGCCACTTCCTCTAGGACACCACCTCTACCACCAGAATTTGGCTCCCTCCTTGTAGTGGTGTCCTCAGTCTGTAGCTCCAGCTGGCCTTGAACTTGAAGTGATCCGCTGGGATGACAGATGTGAGGAACCACCAGCTGCTTCTGCTTTTGAAGCCACCAGCCTCAGCTGAAGCTCTGCTCAGTGTCAGATCACAAATCTCACCATATTTTTGAGTGGCCTCTAAGTTCAGAATCTTTATACATATTTTGAGAAAAAAATCAAAATATTTTATGGTATGAAAACCACATTTCCAAATGCATTTCATTAGAAAATCCTTGCTCATTTCTCACGCTCGCTTGCTCCCTTTGTGTCACAACGGTGAGTAGCCACCACGACATGATTCTGTATCTGGCCTTTATAGAAGTCTGCTGACCCACGTCTAAACAATGAATTGGTTCTGTGCCTGCTAGACTGGCAGCTTCTTGGGAAAAGGGCTTATATATTTATCCGTGAATGACTAGGGCAGCTCAGGGGCTTTCATTTGCAGTCAGGGAAGGAAGCACAAGTTATGGGGAAAGGGAAAACTGAAGATTATTAGTTCATCTCTCAGGATTGACCTTTAACATGAGATGACTCAAGATACACCTTTATGTCACGTATTATGGCACATGCCTATAGTTGTAGCATTCAGGAGGCTCAGACAGAGGCTTGCAAGATCCAGACCAACTTACTACCCGAGTAAGTTCCAGATCACCATTCTTACTTCTTGCTTGCTATGTTACAAATATTAAAGTGTTCATTTTGCTGGTAGTTTTAGGTACTAGCCAGTGTCAAATGATTTTGAAAGTGTGCTGGGTGGATGGATAATCTGACCATTTTTTTTCCTTCTCTCCTGCAGTGGTTTGGATTTTACAGAAGTGGCCAAGCTAAGGAAACCATTCCCCTCCAGGAGAGCACTCTATACACAGAGGTAATGGGGAGAAATCGGCCTTGGGAGGTTTGTGTTGCCCTGCCTCCTGGAGCTGCTGGGTCCCCTGAGGGTAGACCCCTGTCTTGTCTGTCCCAGAGCACTCGTGAGCCCTTTGACTTAGGTCTTACTGGGCTGTTGCTTGTCACACTAACTTCCTAGGTGCTGGTTTATAGAAATTTACTGCAGCTGGTGGTTTTTAAACACAAAAAGAGACACCATCTCTGAGGTTTTACTTTGAAGAAAAGGTTTGGAGCTGGCTTCCTTTGCAGAGTTTACTACAAATCCCAGAAGCCTCTAAGTAAATGCAAACATGGGTGAGATGTCATGCTACTGTACTGTAAGATCTGAACCAGGGCTGTTATGGATGCTGTTTAACAGCAGGTCCTGTTTCTCAAGCAGAGGTTACAGTGTTTCACCACATCCAGTTATGGCTTAGAGATGGACTCACAAATGTCCAAGTACCACCCCTGAACCAACTTTTACTAGCTTTTCCCACAGTTTCAGAGGCCTATTTTCCTCTGCTTTTCTCATACATATGGTACCCAATTTGGGTGGGGTAGAAAGAAAGGGAAGCTAGTTTCTGATAGCTTTGGAAACTATGGCCATGATCTTCCTTATGGTGAAATTCAAACCTGGGGTAGCAGTGGCTTGTTCTGCCTGCCACTAGAGCTTCTCTTCCCAACAAGAGGCAGACAGCCTGGCTATTGGGGGGTGGGGGGGACACTTTAACTGCAAGATGCTAACAGGTCCCAAGTTCATTATCCTAAGGATTGGAAATGTTGTATCTTAAATACATTTGGCCAGTTTTCTCCTGTCTTTGGCTCAGCCCCACTTCACAATGGTGTTCCGTGCCAGGTTTGCCTGTGGCTTGCCCAGCTTCTCGTCAGAGAACTGACACTAGGCACTGGGGTGCAGCTCAGGGGCAGGTCCTGGGTTTATGTCTAGCACCTTTCAAGTGTTGGGAGTGGGGCAGAACCAGAACACTCTCAGCTGCACTTTTTTTTTTTTTTTTAAGACAACATCTCTCTGTAGTTCTGGCTGATCTGCAATTCTCTACAAACCCAGCTGACCTTGAACACATAGAGATCCACCTGCCTCTGGCTCTGGCTCTGGCTTCTGAATGGTGGAATTAAGGGGGTGAACCACTATGCTGGCCTTACCCATGTATTTTGAATGCTTAGAAGCAGCTGAAGGAGCCAGGCACATGCTAAAATCCCAGCACTCAGGAGGCTGAGGCAGGAGTTCAAGGCCAGCCAGACTACAAAGCAAGACTGTCTCAAAACAAAAGCATGAAAAGAGGCCCCCCTGCAACAATACACCTCTATTTTAACCCTGAGGGGAAAGAGTATTTTGAGACTGAATGTTGTACACACTGTTTAGTATAACCCTTCCAGTAAGCCTCTTGAATTCACTATGACCTTTCTCTCTACAGGACCGCCTGGGGCTAAAGCAAATGGACAAAGCAGGAAAGCTAGTATTTCTGGCTAAGGAAGGGGACCATCTTCAACTGTCTAAAGAATGGTTTAATGCCTACATCATACCTTTTCTTAAATGAAGCCCTTGCACTTTGCAGCAGAGCTCAGGAAACCCCAGCTCTTCCAAAAAAACACATCAACAGCTCTCCATGCCCAACCCTCAACTCTAATCTAGCTTGCAAGCAGTTCTCCACTCCTGTTATCTAACATGCCCTACTTGGAAAGATCTAAGATCTGAATCTTATCCTTTGCTGCCTCCTATCACCATATGGTGTTGAATTCAAATTTAATTAGCTAATAACCATGGAGATTGTTTTACGACCTTGTGATATGGTCAAGCTTCCTCTTGAGAAAGGAATCTGCTGTTGCAGTTCAATGATTGTGCCCAGAGGAGACAAGAAAATGAAGCAGGGAGACAGGCACTAAGGGCAAAACCCCACAAATTTGGAGCAAATAAAAGCCTGGTGGTACCCAGCCCTGAGGCACTCACACAAGCACTTTCTCAGCACTGCTGCTGCGGGCAGTGTTTGGACAGCATCACCTGCATGATGTTTCTGCATCATTCCCTAAGTCTGGTTTCATATTAAGTGTTGCCATCTAGTGACACCCACAGTCACTCCACAGGCCCACCATCATGCTCTCACAGAACTCAACTTGTATCCTCAGTAATAAAATCAGCCACAAAAGGAGAAAACAGCCAGCAGGGTTGCTTAAAGAAGAAATGCACTGTTTTTTCTTTTCTTTTTTTTTTTGAGACAAGATCTCACTCACTTTGTAGCCCTAGCTGGCTGGAACTCACTATGTAGAGCAGACTGGCTTGAACTCAGAGATCCCCCTGCCTTCTGAGTGCTGGGATTAAAGGCATGTGCCACCAAACCCTATAGCAATGTGTATCTTCTATACCATGAGATAGTAGGGAAGTGGAGTAGAAGTAAAAAACCAGGTAGTGACTGTCCTGCCACTCCATTCTTGGCCCTTCATGTTCCTAGTGGCTTAAGTGTCACTTACATCATTGCAAATGGGAGGAACGGTCTGAAAAGATGGGACTTTTACACTTCTACCCCAAATCCTACTTACCAGCACACTCCAAGCTGCTGCTGATTTGATTCAAGAATATGATTGGAAAATATAATAGACTTCCTTTTTCCTCTGGAGACCAATCCACATTATGACGATGACTCTGATGGTTGAAGGCAAACACTGGCCCACCACTTCCTGTGCTATTTGAGCATGGACCCTTTAGCACCCATGCTGAGACAGCAGCGCTTTCTGAATGATTCCTGTCTAGTTTGGAGAAATGATTGTTTTCTTGAAGGCACCCTATTAGTGCTGCAGAATCTACCCCTTGCCAGCTTTTTTTCTTTTTCCCCTCAAATTAAGGGCAGGAAGCAGGAGGATGTGAAAATAACTTTACAAGACTGTCTAAAATAAAAAGTAGTTTCTTACCCTTGGTGTCATTTTCAGTATTTTTACATCTCATTACAGATCAGGTAAATAACTGAACAAGTTTGGTATTAACTTTATTCTATTTTCTGTATAACTTTAAGTACATAAAGGTTTATTTCCACAGGCCTCAGGAAATGGGCAGAAGTCACAGGACAATCTCTCTTCCCACCAAAAACAAAACAAAAAGTTGCATATTTTGGTCAGTGTGTCCTAGAGGGAGAGCTGGGGTACCATAGCAATGCTGTGCAAGATTCGTGTGTAAATCTAGACCTGGAGAGCCTGCAGTGGAGGTCTTAGTCCTGCTCGGAGCACGGCAGGCAGGAGTGGAGCGATGACAGGCATCTGGCAGGGAAGACAACGCCAGAATCCCTGGAACGGTGGTTGCTTTTTTTCTTTTTTCTTTTCTTTCTTTCTTTTTTTTTTTTTTTTTTTTTTTTTTGAAGTTGTCCCCGTGGGAACCAAGGTAGTCATGGGGGAAGGGGAGCAAGACTTTTTTTTTCTCCAAAAGGGTACTGTTACTGCAGCTGAGAGAGGAAAGCCTACTACTTTGTGGTTGAGGCTGACCCAGGGTGGAATGCAAAATGAAGGAATGCTTTTAGGAAACAAGTCTGCTTGGAATGCTGAGTGGCAAGCCTTAGCCTTTGGTCCAGTACAACCCTGGCCTCACTTCTCAACAATGAAAACTTAGGTTGGTTAGAGCCTTATGGAGTCACACAGGCTCCGCTACCTCCATGCTCGCTGTGAGATTAGCATGCATTCTGATCTGTGTGTTTCCAGGACGTTTCCCCCCAAGGACTGTTTGTTGGTAGAATGACCCCCAAAGCCGAAAGCGTCAGTGCCCCAGTCTGGGCCTGCAGCTCTTGAGCACGAACTGTGGTGCAGCTGCACTGTGCGGAGCAGCTGCACCTTCCCGCCGAAGATCCACTGACCTGCTGTCCCGCCCCAATCTCAGCCTGAGGTATATTCAGTGAAGGCAGGTAGCTGGGCTTCTCAGAGCAGAGAAGCAGTTTAAGAGCAGAAAGGTAGAGGAAATCTAGAAAAGAACCGTCTCCATACAGATGTATCCCATGCTGTGAAGGGAGAGGGCACATGACCCACTGGCATTCGCTTATCCAGCAATTTCCGTCACTGTGGTGACCAACTTCTGCCCATTCCACAAGGTCTTGAACTGCTCAGGGACTGGAAACTCGTTCTGCAAAAAAGAGGTAACAAGTTGATGGGGGAGGAGATGGCTCAGCAGTTAAGAACACTGGCTGCTCTTGCAGAGGACCTGGGTTTGCTTCCCATCACCCACAGGGTGGCTCACATCTGTACCAGTTCCAGGTGATCTGATGCTCTTCTGACCTTACACACCAGTCACACCTATGATACAACTGCATAATGCAGACAAAACACTCAAACACATACAACAAATCTTAAACAACAAGCTTAGGGGGTAACACATTGGAACCCCACCTATAAAATGAGCTGGGGCCATTTCTATTTCATACTTCTGTCAATGTTTGACATTGTAATTCCACTTAACCTTGAGATCAGTGTAGGATGGAGTGGGACAAACTACACCAGCCCAGCCATGCTGTGATGCTCACTCATTAGTGACCTATGACCCTGACAGGCTTAGACAGCCCTAGACACCAGCTTGATGGGGCACGACTGTGATTCTTAGTGAGCTAAGAGGGGCAGGAATGACCCTCCCCTTGGGTCCCCTTCACAGGACTACCTGGCTTCTTTGTGCATTGCTGGGATTTACCTACAGAATGCCAAATGTCTATCAAACAGTTTTCTCTAATTCAAGAAGTCTTTGGTCCATGTTTTAAGAGACAGGGTCTTACTACATAACCCAGGCTGGCCTCAAACTTAAACTCCTGAGTGCAGGGAATACAGATATATACCAACACAATTAGCTTAGTTCTTGTTTTTAATGTCATATTCCTCAGGGATATCACTTAGTTGATAGAGTGCTTGTCTAGCATGCAACAAAGCCCTGAGTTCAATCTTCAGCAGCAAATAAAAACAGTTGCTGTATGGCTATATCCAAGCATTTGGGAGGCAGAGGCAGGTATATCACCAATGAGCTCCAGGCCAGCATGGAATTGGGGTGTGTGTGTGTGTGTGTGTGTGTGTGTGTGTGTGTGTGTGTGTGTGGTGTGTGTGTGTGTGAGAGAGAGAGAGAGAGAGAGAGAGAGAGAGAGAGAGATTGCTTACAAAATCCCCGCCTTCTGTAGGAATGAGGACGTTCATCTCAGAAGATTTGGCACTGACAATCTCACAGTCCAGGGAGTTCTTGCTCAGGTAAGCATGGCAGCCATCTGTTTTGTTAATGGAAATGGTTGGCACTTTTCCCATCACCTATAGAGAAAACCAAGACCACTGAGTTCCAGCAGGTAAGGGTAGAGAATGTGGAGAGAATGTTCACTGTTTTAAATGATTACACTACTTCACAAAGCCCCCCAGTGCACAACAGCTATTAGAAAAGGGTGGGCTGGGCAAGATCCTAGAGAGAGCACCCTTAAAGAGCCAACTTCTGCCACATCAAAGCCAGCTCAGCTTACAGACTTTGGAGAATCAGATTCCTGCCCAAGGAACATCTGTGAGTCTGCTGTGTCTCAATTGATTCCTCAGGGACCAAAAGGAAGAGCCAAGATATCAAGTTACCTGAACTTTGACATCCCTACTATTGATTATCTCCACAATGCCCACCACGTCATCAAACACCAGCCCAAGCTTCTTACAGTTATCTAGGAGAAGAAAGGAAGCAGGTCAGCAGCGCAACTGCAAAGGACAAGAATTTACAAAGAAGTGGAAAAAGGTTCTAGCCCTCTCAAGCTCTAGGTCAGAACCTTCCTAGGGCAGCAAGGAAGACTCACCTACTGTAATGGAGTTAATTTTGCCCTTGATTTGCAATGTTGTGTTGACACACTTGTATATGTAAGCCACCTGCTTCAGCTCAGTGTCATCAATCACTAGGTTGGAAACATTCTCCTGGTTTTCCTATGAAGACACAACCCAGGGTTCTTACCACAAAGCACACATCAACAAAAACAATGCCTCGCTCTAAACCTCTGTTCTCTACCATAAACCAAACCCTGCACTATTCAGCTAAATCCTAAGTAAAGCATTGTTTCTATTCCCCCTTCCCAAGAGTCTAAGTTCCTTTAACTCACCACTCTCCACTTCTTGCCTTCCAGTTCTAACAGAGGTGGCTCCTTCTTTGTGGCTGGCTTGGGGGAGGGGCTGGTTTGGGGTTTTGGTGCAGAGAATGGTTTGGGGCCACTCCGAACTGGACCACTCTGAGCTTTCAGGGCAGGGTTCTTGTGAGTCTTCATGTCATCAGATACATGTTTCAGGGCTGTAAGAACACACAACTACCTTATTCCTGTTCTCTACACCAGAGCTTTGGGCTGAGTCAATAAGTAAGGTCTGCTATCACTAGTCCTAAGCAGAAACTTCAAGAACAAGATGCTAAGCGGTTAAGAGGACTGACTGCTCTTCCAGAGGTCCTGAGTTCAATTCCCGGCAACCACATGGTGGCTCACAATCACCTTGAGTGAGATCTGGTACCCTCTGCTGGCATGCAGGCAGAAGACTGTTTACATAATAAATAAATAAAATCTTTAAAAAGAAAGAAAGGAAGGAAGGAGGAAGAAAGAAAAAAACTTCAAGAACTCAAACTCCTGGGAGACCATCTTGCAAACAATTTTGGAGAAGTGCGTTTATGGTTTCTCCTGTCCTCTAAGTTATATGGTTTTAATAAAAACAAAACAAAACAACAATTGTGTCGAAGGTGAGGAAGGACAAAAATATGTAAATGCACAAAAACAGATCTAGAAAGGTATCTCTCAAATATGTATACACAGAACATGTATGTACATCATAACAAATGGGGAAATTATGTCACAGTTAAGAAAATTGAGTAAAAGAAAGAGTCTCCCAGAGAGCAACCCTTCCTAATCAAGTGTCATCATTTGAAGTTCTACTTTTTTGTTACTAGGTATTAATTACACACAATGGGTTTCACTGTGATATCTCATATATGTATAGAATATATTTTGATCGCACGCACCATTACCTTCTCTTGTCCCCCTCCACTCCAAACAACAAATCTGATGCAGTTAATTAGTACTCAACTTTCTAAAACTTTGTCATGCTTTTTAATTTTTTTTTTTTTTTTTTTTTTTTTTTTTTTTTGGTTTTTTGAGACAGGGTTTCTCTGTGGCTTTGGAGGCTGTCCTGGAACTAGCTCTTGTAGACCAGGCTGGTCTCGAACTCACAGAGATCCGCCTGCCTCTGCCTCCTAAGTGCTGGGATTAAAGGTGTGCGCCACCAACGCCCGGCTACTTTTTTTTTTTTTTTTGTAAAAGATTACACAGTCTTAGTACGCTGACCACCTGAACCAAGTGAGGGCCAGTTTTCGCTCTGCCACTGCTTATGGTTGTGATATATTTGTTTTTGGAGGTAGAAGCTGTTTTGTGAGGGACTTACAGCTGATGGGAGGATGACGAGATCTCCCTTCCTCAGCTGGGCTGGTCTAAGCAGTCCACAACTGCTCCAAGAGGTGGTAGTTACGTACTAGCTCCTTAAACATTACATGGTTCCTTTGCTGAACAAAGTATATCTCAGTACTGCACAGTAAGTATGCCATCAAGAGGATACACCACAGTTAACAGCCATTTCCCCTAATGCTGGGTTATTTCCCTAACTACAACACTAGTGGCTTCTAAAGTAACAATGTAAGGCTGTTAGAGGTTTTTTGTTTTGTTTTGTTTTGTTTTGTTTTTTAGTTTTTTTATTTTTTATATATTTGAATTACAAACAAGATTGAATTACATGATGATCCCTGTTCCCTTCTCCCTCCCTTCCTCCTCTACCACCCCCCCCAACTAAAATCCTACCTATCATATGTCCTTTCTTCTAATCTACACCTGACTCAAAATTTCTGCTTCCTCATGACCTCTGCATCCTTCCTTTTCTTCCCTTCTCACTCTCGTAGCTTGCTCCCCCCTCTTCCCATTTCTCAATTTGCTCAGGGGATGGTGACCCTTTCCCCTTCTCCAGGGGACAAAGTTTGTCTCTTTTAGGGTCTTCCTTGTTTACTAGTTTCTCTGGCAGTGTGGATTGTAGGCTGGTAATCCCTTACTCTATGTCTAAAATCTGTTCTAGGTTTTTATGAGTACATTCTTACTCAAGGGTTGTACAATTTAGAATTCCACCAGCTAGGTATAGAAGTGTCTACTTCCTCTCTAACAGTAGGTCCTTCTTATGCAAATTTCCCATTGTGACACGTGTACATCCTCTGAGAAGTTAGCATCCCAACACCATGACTTCAGAGACCATGTGGTACTTGCTATGTGGCACAGGCTCTGGGAAAACTGCCAGCACTGAGTTGGCTAAGAAGATGCCCTGGACATGCTACTCAATGACTTTCACTGTCATTATCCATGTTCAATTTCTACTCATTTATTTTTGCATTTATTATAGCGGGGAGAAGGTAGTCAGAGGACAACTTCTGGGGTCATCTCTCTCCTTCCACCAGGGATCACACTCAATCATCAATCAGACTTGGGTCGAGCTCCTTTACCCACTGAGCCAACTGCTCTTCTATTAAGAATTATTACTGGGGTAGTAGGGACTCACCTTCAGTATGGGTGTCAGGATCAATGGACAACCGGATAGTGAGTTCTCTTTCCAATTTTGTGGACTCCAGGGACTGATTACCACGCTTGTGCTGCAAACAATTTTCCCTACTAAACTTTCTCACTGGCCCTTCAATCACAACTCAATTCAAGTTTGATGTCCCTTTGGGTAACTTAAAGGCAAGTGGCATCCCAAATGAATGTTCCCACATGCAAGCCAGGGTTCTGGTTTAGACTAGCTATGGTGTCTGGTTGATGAAGTCTAATCCAAACAATTTGCTTTAACAACTGTGTCTGCCAAAATACTCACCATGTGTGATGCTCTCCCCCTGATTAATCTGTGCAAACAGTGCTGAGCGGGAGGCAGAGTCGTCGGAGCCGGAACTGGTAGGGACTGGGGGAGGAGGTGGGCCTGGTGGGGGAGGAGGTGGGCCTGATCCAACGGACGGTCCGGATGGCAATCCACTCAGTTCTTTTGCCACAGGCCCCTGAACAGGAAATGCAGGGAATAAAGTCACCTTTATTTGCTGTGCTCTGTGTATTTATTATAGCATTCAGCTTAGTAATTTATAATAGGGGTCTGTCCTCATATTTTTTCACATTTAACTTATTTTTAACTTACTTTTTTATTCTATTATTTTATATGTATGGGTATCTGGCCTGCATGCATGTCTGTGTACCACATGTACCCTGGGTGCTTGGGGAGGACAGAAAGTGTACTGGAGTTACAGACAATTGTGAGCTGCCCTGTGGGCCGAGGGAATCGACACCAAGTCCTCTAACAGATCAACCAGTGCTGGGCCATCTCTCCAGCCCCTCAGTCTCTCCATTTTATTTCTTTAGATTCTGACTGGCTGTGACATGGGCTGGTGTACTTACTTATACATTTTTTTTCTTTTTTTGAGACAAGGTCTCATTTATCCCAGGCTGGCCTGGAAGTTACTATGTAGCAGAAGGATGGCCTTGAAATCTGATCCTCACGTTTCAATCTCCTGGGATAACTCGTGACTTGGGAATTAAGTCCGAGCTCCTTGCATGCTAAGCTAGCGCTCTCCCAACTAAACTATATTCCCAGAGCCTTGTATTTGTAGTGTGTGTGCATGTGTCTGTGTGTGCTCGAGCACTCTCATCTGCACATAAGGGAGCAGATGCACATTTATTATCTGTATTTTTTAATTCCTTGAAAGCAAGGATAGCATGACTCATTCATCTGTATCTGTCCCCAGCACCAATCATTGTCTCTGATCAGTTAGTAAAACTGACTAGAATTCAGGCCTGGGGATGTACCTCAGCTGGAGTGTTTGCCTGGTCTACATGAAACCCTGGGTTCAGCCCCAGCACTCTTTAAAGGTTGTCATGGTAGGATGTTCCACTTGGGAAGTGGAAGCATGAGGATCAGAAGTTCAAAGGTCATCCCAGAGAGAGAAAGGGAGGAAGGAAAAGAAAGAGGGCTCACTAACCGTCTTGCTCCAGGACAGGCTAGTGGTGTGGAACTCCTTGATATAAGCCTGCAGTTCTGTCCATATACTCAAATAAGCTTTGACCCACTCCACATGCTTCTTATCCCTGTGAAAATTAAAAAAAGAATTTCAGAGTATGGCCCCTGCCCATGGACTCACACCCTCCTGATGGGGCATTTCCCACAATGGCAGCTTCCCTATTATCAATTATCAATAATGTTAATTTATTTTGTGTGTATGAATGTTTTGCCTACAAGTATATCTGTATACCATGTGCATGCCTGATGCCAGAGGAAGCCAGAATAGGGTGCTGGGTGCCCCGACTGAAGTTATAGATGTTTTGTGAGCCTCCACATACATGTTGAAAATCAAAGCAGAGTCCTCCTCAAGAGCAGCTAGTGCTTATAACTGCTGAACCATCTCTCTAGCCTCTCATCAATGATGTTTTTCTTAAAAAACAAAAACAAAAAACTGGACACAGTGTTACACATCTTAATCCAGCTCTAGGGAGGTAAAGGAGGTAGATCTCTGAGTTCAAAGCCAGCCTGGTCTACAAAATGAGTTCCAGGAGAGCCAGGGCTATGTAGAAACTCTGTCTCAAAACCACAATAAAGGGAGCAATCCAATCAGTGTTTATTATAGAAGATACACTTCACTGTGTCTAGAATAATCCGTTCTTTCTAAATGTTAGCTGGAAGACTCTGTGATTATTTAGCCCAAGACCTAGTTTCATCAGCTTCAAAATGATAGGGTAAATTCCAAGCACAGTATGGGTAATTCCAGACTGCTAGAAGGAGTAAAGAAAGTGTTTGCTGTTGTGGGACACACTTCACACAAATGAAGGTTTATTTCTTACACAGCTAATCAACAAATGTCTACTGACTGATCCTGGTCTGGATAGTTATAGGGCTAAGTAGTTGTAGTCACTCCAGCTCAAAATTAGCAATGGAAAAGTCACTTGGGATTAGCATGATTATGTGGCTAGAACACAGTAACTTCCTTACTTAATAACAATGTTGGTGAGGCAGCCTTACTGTCAATTTACCTGAACACGTGAATATGCAAGGTAATTTTCTAGTTAAGACCTACTGACCCCTTTGCCATAGTACCACTACTGAGACATAGTAAGAGAAGAACAAAATCTGATATGAACAAGCAACTTAGAGGGCTGGAAAGATGACTCATTGGTTAAGAGTGATGGCTGCTCTTCCAGAGGAACCAGTGTCAATTCCCAGCACCTACATGGTATCTCACAAGATCTGTAGCTCCAGTTCCAAGAGATCCAAAGTCCTCTTCTGGCCTCTGAAGGCACCGGACACATACAAAGTGCATAGATTTACACACAGGCAAAACATCCACACAGATAATATAGTAATTAAGTAGCAACTTAAAGCGCAATAATCCAAGTTACCTCAAGCAGAACCCCTAAACCTGGAAGATTAAGGACTAGGAAACTGAAGACTGTCTGCCATTCAGAGTGGAAAAAGAAATGGAAACAAAAATAGTTCCTGCTTACAAATGAACTTTCTATGAGCCTGGATCCACCAAGCTTCCCACACAGAAACACTCCAGAGAGTAGCCAGCTGCATTTGTCCTGCATTTTCCACCCGGGGAAAAACTACACTCACACATCTTTGTACTCCTTGAGGACTCGGTTTGTGTAAAACATGGCAGCATCAGTCATCTCTTTCACAAAGGGGCCGGGTTTTGCAGCCTGTGGAGGAAGAAGCAGTTAGTGACTGAGAGCCTCTGCAGCCATAACTCCTTGCCTTGCTTAGTCCCTCCCTTCCCTCTTACCAGAGCCACCCAACCCAGGGCCTGGATGCTTTCACTGACAGCTGACAAATGATTGAAAAACTTGCTGCCTCGGTTCTTCTCCCGGAAGGTTATAACTTCTTGGATCTGCTCTGAGATAGGTGCCAACAAATCAGAAAGCTTATTCTAGGAGAGATGAAAAATGGCTGTGGTTAGTATTTCTATAAAGGCTACACATGCTGATCAACTCTTGATTCTGAAGGCAAGCTTTTCCCTCTTTACAGACTATTCTACGTAGCCTAGATTCCAGGGTTCTCCTGCCTCAGCCTCCCAAATGTTGAAATTATAACCATGTGCCAAAATACCTGATGACGCAAGAATTTGTCTCTGTCTACAATGAGCACCCAGGAAAACTCCGTGTCCCTCCTGCCTAGAACCACATGACTGAGATATGGCTCACATCCTTCCTCTGAATAAAGTTCCAACTCCTCAGGAGAGACTTTGTGCTCAGGACCCACATTCTATACCAGAAAAGCACGCCATTTGGGCCACTTGTCTCTCTTCTGACCCACTAATAGAAGATGCCACTTTATTTTTGTCTCTTATGTTCTCTTTTTCCACCTATCCACAAGCTTCTATGTCATATGTCACTATAACCAATTGTGGCACCTTACCACACACTCACTACACTGCAAACTATCACTGGACCCAAGTATGTTCTTCCTTTGCTTTGTTTCTCTGTAAGACAGTCTTATGCTACCTAGGCCAGTCTTTATGTAGCCGAGGATAACCTTAAACTACTCTTAATTTTCTGTCTCTACCTCCCAAATGCTAGGATTAAAGGCATACTACCAAACCTGGTGTAAATACACTTTTCTTTTTCTGTTAATGTTCTAAAGGCAAGGGCTTGCTCTGAGTTCTCCTTTGTCCTCAATGCACCCTGAGCCACACAGCAGCTGCTGAATAGAGCTTTGGTGTCAAATGCAGTCAGTGATGCTGCCATTCCAAGCTGCTTAGCAAAATGGATGAACCTCGTGTTTCCATTTTTTGACTCTCTCTTCAAAACTAGGTTTCCTAACCATGTCAGTTTTCAGATCCGACATGCACACAAACTAACGAGAAGTGTGAAAGCTTGTTTTCTAAAGGACTAGTGAGTAAATATGTGTTCCCAGAAAACTTCATTTCCAGCCGGGTGGAGGTGGCCCAGGCCTTTAATCCCAACATAAAAGAGGCAGAGACAGGCAGATCTGTGAGTTTGATTCAGCCTAATCTACAGAGGGAGTTCCAGGACAGCCAGGGATGTTTCACAGAGAAACCTTGTCTTGAAAAACCAACAACAACAACAACAACAACAACAACAACACCTTCATTTCCATATGTGGGGAGCAGGTCAGATTGGCTTGAAACCTGTGGCTTTGCTAACCTTTGGAGAAAGACTTAGATAAAACACTCTCATCACTAAATTTAATATATTTAAATTACCCTGCGTTCTTTTCGTATTACTTAGGCATGACATGGATCAAGCATTTTATTTTAGCTTTAACAGGAAGACTTGTTTTATAATCTTCTATGACTAAGAAAGCGTAAGACAGAAGAATCTTTCCTTCTGAGAAAACTTGAATTTCTCTAACTTTCCACATCTTGTAGCACAAAACTTTGAAGTAGGAGTCAAGTTAAAGGGAGGCTCTGAGATCAGCAAAGTATAAAGACAGTCACAGTTCCAGAGGCTCGGGCACTCGCTCCACCACAGCCTTGCCCACCCATCATAACCCAAGAGCCACCTCTTTCTGCTAACAGAAGCAGCAACATCCCAGGGGCAACTCAATGGACACAATGACAGAAAACAAAAGTCAACAGGGACCAGTAACTACCCAAGGCACATTCCCACGAGGACATGTGATACAGAGTGACTGTATATTACTATGAGTATGACGGGTCTATTAGAGCATGTTGTGACAACCTCGTGGAAATTTCTCAGTCTGCCTTGAGTATCAGAACAAACTAAGCCATCTAGTAATTTACTTACACCGGCTGGCTGCTGGCACTGAGAAGCTGTAACCAGGAGAGCTCGCTCCAACTTCAGGCCTGTGTGGACCATCTCCGCCTGCAGGAGAAAACCATCAGCTATCCATGACACATGACAACTGGAGAGGTCCTTCCTGGTTAAGTATAACCTGAAACTTCCATCTCCACAGGCCCCGGCACTATCCAAGCCCTCCATGCTGTCTGCCTCCTGTATTCTAGAGTTCAGAGACTGATAGCAGAACCACATTTACTATTGTTCTTGTTGGAACGAACTTTCAAGGACAAATCACCAGAGCTGGAAATGAGGACAAGTATGACTTGTCTTAGGTGAAGGCAGCTTAGTGAGTTCCTATGAAATGCTTTGGGATTTGTTTGGTGAGGGGCTTGGGATAGAGCCCAGGGCTCTGTGAATGTTAGGCAAATGCTCTACCACTGAGCTAATAATACATCTTAGCCACACATAAATTTGTTGAAATTTATTACTTTTTTTGTTCATGTTTCTGTGTACATATACTTCATTGTATAATGTAGCTTCATAAGACGGTATGAGACCCCCTGTACTGGAGCCATAAATGGCTGAGAACCACCCAAAGTTGGCGCTGGGAAGAGAGCTCATGCCATTTCCAAGAGCAGGATCTCTCCAGCTCCTTGTTTTATTTTTGATGTTTTAAGATGGTGTCTCAAAGTAAACCTTCAAACTGTGACATCTTCCTGCCTTAGTCTCCCAAGACTAGGATGACAGGAGGGAGCTACTACATGCAGCTGGAGTTGTACTTTCAAAGATAAAAGTGACATATGTTTTGAAATCTTCTTCAAGGGGCTGGAGAGGGCTCAACAGTTAAGAGCACCAGCTGTTTCTTCCAAAGGACCGAGAGTTAATTCCTAGCACCCACAGTGGCTTACATCATCTGTAACTTCCACTTGCAGGGGATATGATGCCCTCTTCTGGCCTCTGAGGGCACCATGAACACCAGCAGTATGCAGACATAAAACAGATGCATAAACTTTTTTTAAATTTCTTTAATTCTTTTTCAAATGTTACAGAACTGTCCAAAGTAAAAGGTACACCACCACTTCCCCACCACTAGAAAGTCCCAGCACCGCTCACTATAGCTTAGAGCTCTCATACCCTGCCAGCAGCTAATGTATAATAGGCTCATGGCCAGGTAGAAAGATCCTAAATATGGTTACCATTTACAAATGATCATTCAGTGCACCAGCAGGAAGGCACTGGGCCCTAAAAGAGATGCAGAGTGTATATGTGAATGTGGGATGCATGTGGAGGGGACAATGTAGGAGGCAGTGCATGAAGAGACGTGGGAGGACAGGCATCTGTCACTGCCCACACAGGGGACTAAGTGTGAAAGTAACCCATATTAGCAAAGCTAATAACTATCAAGCATGGTTTTATAAATGCTAAGTCAGGACAATGATTCTCTTGAACAAGCCACCCGCCGCTTGGTTATATAACATTAAGATAAGACTGCTAGCACATTCTTCACCCCAGAGACGAATACAGCTGTATTCTATGAACAAACGAGCTTTCTCATAAAAGACACATATTGAATGCATAATAAAAACAGGAGGCCTAGAAAAATGAAACCATTTGAAGACAGAAGGAAAGGAGTCAAGAGGCTTCAGAGTAGGGCTCTTAAGCTAAGGGTGAAGGGAGGAACGAAAGGCCCCACATCCTTACATGTTTCTGCACGTCTCCCCCAATCTCCTGACTCATCTTCAAGTACTCTGCCACGGGACTGGCAAGCAGCGAGTCAAAAGCCTGCACATACGGAACTGCTCCTGGGGAAGGCAGACACACACAACAGGAAAACTCAGTCATGCAACAGAAGGATTAAAAAAATCTGTGGGTGATGTGTGGACTGGCAAGTATGTGGACGTCAGAGGACAACTGCAGGTCTTGGTCCTTGCCTTCTGATTTGATACAGCATCCCTTCTCATTCACGACTGCACACGCCTGGCTGAGGAGGCCGAGAGCTTCCAGGGAGGCAGTCTCCTGTCTCTGCCTCCTCAACACAGGAGCACCGGGATCACAGACACATGAGACTGTGTCCAGCACTAAGTGGGGTCTGTGGATCTGAACTCAGGTTCTCAAGCTTGTTTGGCAAGCACTTAACCTGCAGAGCTATCTCCCCAGACATTGAAAAGTGGAAAGCCAAAGAGACACAGTACAGCAGTCGGACAGTGGAGCTCTGTCTCTAACACCACCACTGACTGCTTCTGTGACACCCTTACTCTCTAGGCTTAAGGTTCTTCACCCATAAAGTGAGAATACACATAACGATCCTCCAAGGTTCCTTTCAGCTCTAACAGTCTATGTTTCAGTTACTGTATAGGCAAATGGTCAACTGGCTAAATCATTTAGAAATAAGAAACTTTAGTATCATTTGTCATTTGACAGAATGACTAAAGTCATTCTGCTAAAGGACAGGAAACAGCACACAAGCAGGAAGTTCTTGTGTTAAAATTTCTTAACCACACACAGACCTCGCTGTGCCAAGTCATTTCCTTCCTTATCTGTTCACAGATGAACTGCCTACCTTAAGTCTGGGAGGTGGGCTCGAAAGAAGAAAAGCTCACCAGAACAGAAAAACTGAAGCAGGGACAACACAAGGCACCCCGCTGGGTCTGGCTTACCTTTTGAAGGACTATCTCCATATCCACAGTGCATGTCAGAGGTGTGTGACACTGCCTCCAGGCGGCCCACTGCCCTCTCCAATCTTTCTACAAGATTTTGCATGTCAGCCATAATGTTCCACCTGCTGAAACAGATCAAATGGCACGTGTTATTTTAATATTATACCCACATGGGGTAAGAAGGATGCCAGTTCTGTGGAACAGGATAATTTAGTAATAAAATACAGTGGAAAAAGCACCTAGAAAATTTGCAAAACCATGCAGACTTCATTAAGTAGGAAAACTACTCAGGAAAAAGTGTTCACTAACGCAAACCTTATTCAAATACCTATTGAGTATTTAGTATATACTAACATATATTTGTGTGGGAATTTAGAATTTACAAAGTACATATTTTCTCAGGTTAAGGCTCCCTACAACTATTTGGGATAATTACTATATTCCTTTTGTGGGATGGGGAGATAAGCCCAAGTCTTCATCAATGCTAGGCAAGCGCTCTACCACTCAATCATATCCTCAACCCATTACTATCCTATTAAAGATAGACATTTACTTTTTAGTAACATTCAATGTCTTGTCCCTAGTCATACACCAGTAACTAAAGAAGTCAACGTTCAAATCTCCAAGCTATATGTTCAATGTGGCTTCCACCCTGCCCCCAACTTCCTGCTGTCTGCAGTGGGACATCACATACCAGGATAAATACCATCCTTGCCAACTTTTTATTGAAGGTGAGGAGAGGGTACTTAATGTATACCCTAACAATCACCCAACGAATAGGGGGGAAAGCCAAAGATGACATAAGCTGCAGACAGAGTGGCATGGGGTTTCAGAGAAGGGCTGCATGTATCAGTTAGGAGGATCAGATAAGGGGATCATGAAGCTGCCATCTGAGCCAGGCTCAAAAGAGAACAGACAGGGTCTGGATATGCAGCCAGGAGGAAGACGGCAGACCTGAAAGCTTGTTATAGACTTGTCAGAGCCTCTTACCTGAACCAGCCTCGTTCACTATCTTAGATCCTAAAGAAAGCAAGCTCCAAGAGAGGAGAAAAGGCTGGTTACCTAATATGACTCTATTCTTCCATCTAGATCACTCACTACCTGGCAGGTTAAGTTGGAGGTGTGCAGTATATATTTATGAACCTATACCTATTATGAAACCACAGGGGGACAAGGGCTCTGACAGTAGCTCTGACTACACACCCAAGTGTGAAACGTTACCTATCTGTACCTGTATAAGGTAACTACGACTGCAGAATTTCAGTTAAAGCCTTGGCTTATATTCTGATTCATCAAAACATTAGGTAGTTCAAATAACTGAAGCTGACTGGGCTCAGTGACTCCCACACAATGATAGATAGCACGCTGAGTATCTCCTCTACCATACTGGCCTCCCTGTGCAGGAGATAAGCAGCTTGCCAGACAATACAATCCCTGCCCCTTCTTCTGTGTGCAGCTCCTATCTCTGGACCCAGTCACTTGTTACCAAATGTTATTTAAGAGTATTAGTGAGGAGAAAAAAATAAGCCCAAGAAATCAAAGCAACCTTTACGTTTCCTGACCTGAAGAAGCAAATAAATCTCAAGGCCTCACCCTACTCACAAGCAGAAGAGACCAGGGACAGCAGACACCCACTCTCCCTCAAGTTAGCAAAAGCATCAATCAATAGCCATCCTGCTTCCCTGTTCCATTCTGGGCACTGGCCGGGGTACTCACATATAATCCACACCATAAATCTAAGGAAAGAAACTAAATCCCATTGCTACTATCTATGCACAGCTCTCAGTTGTACAGCATGCTCTGTCACACACAAAGGCAGCCAGCGAGGCCTACGCACAAACTGTGTGGACTGTACATGCTACCACAGCTGTGAAAACTAATTTTTATTTTAAGATTTGTTTTTATTTTACATGAATGGGTGGTTTTCTTATGTATGTATTCTATCATGTATGTAGACGACCCACAGAGGCCAGAACAGGGGGTCAGATCTCCAGGAACTGAAGTTACAGATAGCTGTGAGCTGACATGGGGGTAGATAAATTGAACCCAGGTCTCAGGAAGTGCAGCCAGTGCTCTTAACCACTGAGCCATCTCTCCAGCCCTGAACACTCATTTTAAAAGTTCAATAATAACAGCTTTAGGGGCTGGAAAGATGGATCAGTGGTTAAGTGTATATACTTCTCTTTCAGAGGACCTGAGTTCTGTTCCTAGCACCAGTTCAGATAACTCCCAATCTCCTGTAATTCCAACTCTAGGGGAACTAATAACTTTTGGCCCCTGTGGACACTTATACTCACACGCAGATACTCACACAAATATACTAATTTAAAAAAAAAAATCAATCTTCCTCCAACTCCCAAGTTGCTAAAGAAGACTCTAAATGCCTGTCTGTACCTCCCACATGCTAAGATTACAGACATGAACCACCCTACCTGGATAAAGCTACTATTTATAGCTAATCTCCTCCCACTAACTACATATAGAACCCCAGGGCTCGGGGGTTGTTTTTGTTTTGTTTTGTGGGAATAGAGTGAGATTTGATATGTATGAGAAAGAATGTCCAGAAGCAAAGGGACTGAAAGACAAACCCAATGACACACCTCTCTCCTCCCAAGCACTCAGATTACAGGTGTGAGCCACCACTCCCAGCAGGACACACTTCTTGCCCTATACACGCTCTTCAGGGAGGTCATGTCCGCTTCTCCCTAGCCTTCAACTCCTGTTACTATAGAAACACCCCAACCCACTCGCAAGCACCTGTCTGTTAACTCCTTCAGAGAGGCAAATCCAAGTCAAGCCGTTCTTCCAGGGTTCAGAATCTTAGATCCAGCTTCCATTTAGACATCTACACATGGCTGTCCTGAAACACCTCAAACTGAAACACAATTTCTCATCTTACCCAGCAAGCCCTGTCCACACTGTCTCAGTGGTCCAGCACCGATAGCAGTCACACAGATAATGAGCTGGAAACTGTCAGCCATAGAATAGAGAAAGAATAGTGAAAGAATAGAATAGTGAAAGAACAGTGGTATTTCTGATTTGTTTTGTAGAGACAGGGTCTCACGAAGGGCAAGATGGCCTCCAACTCCTCATTCTCCTGCCTGCACCTCCCAAATACTTCATGAAACACTGTATTAAATAAACACATTACAGCTTTTATTTTGTGTATCTCAAGAATAGGTATCCCTTGCCTTCATCCTGACTGAAGAAAGAAAAGAAAAAATCACTAAGGCTTTGCCTTAATTACTGTCATAACCTCCTAGCTAGTCTTCCCTAAGTTAAGCAGGATAGCATTTCTTCATCCATCTCACAGGCAAATATAATTAGGATGTATTTTTTATTTGGGGGGCACGGAGGACAATTTTTGGGTGTTGATTCTCTCCTTCTAGGTAGGTTTTGAGGCAGGGTCTCTCAGTGTTTCTTGCAGAGTTGCACTGTGTATGTGATCTTTGGTTGATCCTCTTGCCTCTGCCTCCCATCTTGCTGTAAGAAAACCTGGATTACAGATGTGAGCTCCAGCATCCAGCCTCAGGGTGTTTTTTCAGCGCGGGTTCCAGTAATCAAACTCAAGTTAATAGGATATTGTAGCATAAGCTTTTACTCACTGAACTATTGCCCTGGCCCATAAAATTAACATGTTTTTATTTAATACCGTTGAGCATTTCCCACAGGATTCAGGATAAAGTCCAAATAAGCCTTTCCATAAGCTAGCTTTGCATTCTCACCTGTGCTCTCCTGGTTTAATCTCTCCCTCCACCTATCTCAACCACACTACAGCAACAAGGGCTTACTTGTATTTCCATAAAAAGCCATGTCTTCTTTCATTTATTAGCTTGGTTGCACTTTGCCCTATCTCAGGAACTCCTATTGTCCTTTAAGAGACTCAGGTAAGGTATCAGCTACCTAAAAACCATGTCCATGTATGTACCTTCATGATATTGTGTACTTATCTCTACCACCAAACAGAGGCTTAAAATCATTTCTTTTTTTTTTGGGGGGGGGGTGTTTGAGACAGGGTTTCTCTGTGGCTTTGGAGGCTGTCCTGGAACTAGCTTTTGTAGACCAGGCTGGTCTCTAACTACAGAGATCCACCTGCCTCTGGCCCCCAAGTGCTGGGATTAAAGGCGTGCACCAACAATGCCCAGCTTAAAATCATTTCTTAATAACCAACAGGCAGGAAATGGTGAGATGGGCACTTGTCACCAAACCTAATGCCCTGAGTTCGATCCCTGGAACCCACACAATGGGAAAAAACACTCCTGCAAGTGGTCCTTTCACCTCCATGCTTCTGCACAGATGGACAGATAGACAGATAAACAGATGGTCAAACACATACGATAGATAGATAGATAGATAGATAGATAGATAGATAGATAGATGTAAAAGATGGATGGATAGATGGGAAAGAAAACAGACATGGACTGTCAGATGGGCAAACACACACAATAAATAAATATAAATGAATAAATAAATGTAAAAGAAAGGAACCAACAGGCAATTTGCCAACCTAGGGTAGGGATCATGGCTTGTCTTTGAAAATCCAGCATTAGAAAATTAACAGGAGCTAAAAATACAGTAGGTTACATCAGATCTTTGGATAGATAAATGAACAAATGTGAATGGAACCCTACCTACTAATATCTAAAAACAGGCCTGGCCTCTCTCCTTCCTGTCAACTCTATGGGGAAGTGTTTTTCATCCTTCTTATAATTCTTTGCTTGTTTTTGCAAAACCTTACAAAAAATAATGCTCAACTAAAAATAATTCCTGCCTTCCAGGCACAAATCACATATATATATGTATACACAGACACACACACACACAGACACACACATATATATATATCTTAAGATATATATATATATCTTAAAACTAAGTACCACAGTGAAAAAGAATTGCTAATTAGAAATGTAATTTTAGGACCAGCAAAATGGCACAGAAGGTAAAAGTACCTGCTACCAAGCCTGACAAACTGAGTTCAATACCCAGGACCCAAACAAGTCAGAATCAAATCCCACAAGCTGTCCTCTTCTTACACACACACACACACACACACACACACACACACACACACACACTATAGTTTTCTTTAATTAAAAAGGTTGTGTGTGCATATATATGTGTGTGTTGCCTGCATGTATGTAAGTGTACATGTATGCCTGGTGCCCAAAGAAGCCTGAAGAGGGCACAGGATCCCCTAGGACTTGAGTATAGACATTTATGAGCTGTTACGTGGGTTCTGGGAGTCAAACCCAGGTCCTTTGGAAGAGCAGCTAGTGTTCTTAACCACTGAGCCATCTCTCTAGCCCCCTAAGATTTTTGGGGATGGGGTGAGAATAAACTGAGCCATCTCTCCAAGCCTACTTACAAGCCCATTTATTTTTTGTGGGATCTATGTAAGGCTACCCTGGTCTATACAATGAGTTCCAGGCCAGCAAGGGCTATACAATGAGACTTTTCTCAAAAATAATAAATTAAAATTAAAAATAAATCCTTTTAAAAAGTGGTAGAAATAGGCTATATTAAAAAAAATGAATAAAAGAAAAAAACAGGAAAAAAAAATGAAGGCTACCACAAAGACCTTTTATTTGTTTGTTTTGAGGCAGGGTCTTATTATGTAGCATTGGTGGACCTGGAATTCACTGTGAAGACCAGGCTGGCCTCAAACTTACAGAGATCCACCTGCCTCTGCCTGGGGTGCTGAGATTAAAGATGTGCCACTATGCCCAGTACTTGGCACCTGAGTATTCAAACTAAATGAAAACTACCAATTTGCCTACAAACAACCCCCTTTAGGCAACTGGGTAACTACACCTAAAATAAGGGCTGGTATATTTTCTCTTTAAAGAATAGTTTCCCTGCCCAAAAGGTAAAAGGCAAAGCTACCTCCCACAGAATCAGCTTCTTTGGATTAAAGGTTAACTGTAGAAATCACCTTCTGATGCCACAATAGTCCTTTCAACATTCTTAGCAATTAGCTAGGCAGCCTCTGATCAAGCACCTTCAGTGGAAGAGCCTAGGCTTCTGAGACAGCCCATTCTATTTGACAGCTCAAAATATTCCTTATATGGAGTCAAATTTGCCTCCCTGCAACTCCCACCCACTGCTCTCAGCTCTGCCCTTGGAGGGCACACATATCAAGTGTGAACTAGACAGAGCAAGTGTAACTGGGTGGCCTGGCTGAAAGCACAGGAGCATTCAGAAAGGGGAGATGAAGACAATTCTGGAGTTACATGAGGATGGGGCCTTAGAACGATGATGTTAAGGCAGTAGCCAGTTCTGGTCGGTTCTAACTAGGGCAAGAAGATGATGTCCATTTTGGATGTATTCAGTCTGAAGAAAAGATGAAGCTTCTAAATAAAAATGTCCAGGAAGTATTTAGACAGAGAGCCTGGGAAAGAATCAAGACTAAAGATAATGTTTACAAGTCACTGGCAAGAAAAGCTTCATGACATCATCACGCAGAGTAGAAGGAAACTATGAGCTTGATTCTCCAGCAATTTCTTTTGCAGCCTGAAACAACAAAAACTAGAAATGACTAGAGATTCTTGACAAAGTTGCTTCTTTTTCCTCATTCTGTATTTTGCAGTCCTGGGAATAGAAACCAGGGACTAGCCTCGTACATTCGACACAAACACTGCCACTGAGCTACTTGCGCAGCCTCTCAATCTCTTCATTCCAACAGCCACTTGCTGTTCATTAACTCACACAGAAGGCAATGGGCTGGGTTACTCCAGGAGTCCCAGTCACAACTCAAGAGGCCACTGAGTCAGTAGTAAGAAATGGTTTCTACTTTGTCCCATGGGAGTTCTACCTCATCAACTCAAATAAAATGGAAATGAAAGCAACCGTCCAAGTCAGCCTATATTCTTAATAACCAGCTGACCTTAAAATGCTTCTCTCTTGGACTTTTCTTTGTAAGCCTGTTGAGATTTTATCCTAAGAAAGTACACTATCATAATGTAGTAAAAGTGATAAGAGGAAAACGGTCATACGGATTTATCTACCCATCTATAGTGAACATACCTTAGGCTCCTAATTACAGGGAACAGCTAAATGCACCGAGGAAAAAAACAAATACAAGATTTACAGTAGCTATCACATTACAATGATGAACTTTTCATCAGCAAATTCCCCCTTTTTCCAAACTTTGACATAGAAGTATAATTTTTTTTAGAATGAAAACAGAGAAAAAACATCTTTAATCCCAGCACACAGGAAGCAGAGGCAGGCTGATACTTGAGTGAGTTTGAGGCCAGCTGTTCTATATAGTGAGACCCTGTTTCAAATAGGGATTAGGGGATGAAGGAGAACACTGCCTCCTGGAATATCTCTTTCAAGCTATCACAAAGGTATATATTAGTTACCACTATCCCTAACAACAGAACAAAGGAGTCAAGACCATGATGGCAAAACCCACAGAATCAGCTGACCCGAGTTAGCGTGCAATCAGTGACTCAGGTCTGACAAATGGGGAATCTGTGCAAGGCCAAACTAGACTCCTTAATATAGATGACAATGGTGTGACTAGGACAATATATGAGGTCACTGGCAATGGTTTCAAGATCTAACACTAATGCACAAACTGACTTAAGAGGAGCCCATTCCATATGGAGAGATACCTTGCTCAGCCTAGACAAAGGGGTGGGGGGTGGGGGTTGGAGAGGTGCCTTGGTCCTGCCTCAACTAGATGATGGAATAGACTTAGACTTCTAGGGGAGGTCTCACCCTCTCAGAGGAGAGGTGGGGGAGAGCAAGGGGAGCGAGAGGAGAGGAGGGAGGGGGACCTGAGATTGGAATGTAAAAAGTAAGTTAATAAAACTTTAATTAAAAAAAAAAAGTGTGGGGGAGGGAGAGGGAGAAGGGACTTACATGTGAAACAAGCTTGTTCCCTAACTAGAACTAAAAAAAATAAAATAAAATAAGTGAGCTGAGCAAGCCATGGTAAACAAGTAGGTAAGAAGCACCCCTCAATGGCCTCTGTGTCTGCTCCTGCCTCCAGGATCCTGCCCTTTGAGTTCCTGTCCTGGCTTCCTTCAGTGATGGACTATGATCTGGAAGTGTAAGGAAAATAAAACTTTTGCTCCCCAACTTGCTTTTTGATCATGGTGTTTCGTCCAGCAACAGAAACCCTGACTAAGCCAGCTGGCTTAACCCAGAAACCAAAGAATTGACTCTGCAGAGTAAAGATGTCACCTAAATCTAACCCAAATGAGGAGCCACTGTTCTTTCCTAAGATTTTGGTTTCACTGATGAAGCCAACGACATTTAGTGCCCAAGTCACTGCCACCTGAGGACTAGATTAAAAGAGAAAAGAAAGGCCTATCTTCTAGGGAGGGAAAGAATCCAATCCAATATCAGTGCTTGTCTCCTATTCCCTCCTTCCACGGTCCTCTGAGACTCCAGGAGTGTTAGGTGAAACGGGTAACATCGCCTACGAGCTGAAGTCAGACTTGGGAACCAGCTGTGTCAGTGGCATAGGGCTAACAGATAACTCTGTGTGGCTATAGGATCCTCTCTCACTTATACTGAAAAGAGTATTATGAACAACATTCAGCAGGCCCTTGTTACTTCACTGTTTATACTGTGTAGCAAACAACCACACTGCCGATTTCTGCCTGGATGGTTGCTCTGATAGAGCAGCCTTCTTTGCTCACAAACATAAAGACAGATTCAAAGATGAAATCCATCCTTAGCCATGATTCAGCTACAACTAGAGATATGAAAAGATCTGTGATTCTAAGTCTATAATTAACTTAAATATAGGAATTGTAATGGCCTCTGGAGGAAAAAGAACTAAAAACACTCTCCCCCAAAAAAGAACCTCAAACAAAAATAGCAAGGCTGCTTATTCCTTCCATTAAACATTTCAACTATTTTCCAGCCAAATGGAAAAGTTTGGCACATGTCTGGTAATAGAAGGCAAACAAAGCTGCACTGTAGCGGAGGGATATTTTCAGAGCGCTGGCTGTTTTTTTTAATTGGGTTTATATAATGGTATATCAAGAGGAAATACTTTCATGATGAGCACTAAAGTTATATTAATTTATAGGCAGAGAAACTACAAGCCTAATAACTCTATAATCCCCATCCACTAAACCCAAGCAAGCCAATTGTATGAACAGGAACAAAACACGAGTTTCCGTGGCCACAGTATCGGGAGAGGCAAATCTGCTAAGCTGCCAGGTAAGTAACACAAACTCTGCTGCTAGTACCTGCCAATCATTGGCCTTTCTCTATGAAAAGATGCAACTGGGGTACTGAAGAGATGGCTCAGCAGTTATGAGCACCTGATGCTCTCAGAAAGGACCCTGAGGTTCCCACCCCCAATCAGGCAATTCTACAACTGTTTGCAACCAGTTCCAAGGGATTCAGTGCCACCTTTTGGCCTCCACAACCAGCATGAATGTGGTGTGCATACATACATTTGTGCACACATACACATAAAGTTAAAAAAAAAGTGTTAAAATAACTGAAACGGGGATGCCAGGAGCGTGGCAAGTACTTTGAAGACAACCAGGGACTTCCTTGAAAGCACAATAATGTCCTGGTACCTAGATGAAAACAAATGATTCCTTCATTGAAGAGTACAAAATGCTTAGAATGTGCTCAGTGCAGCTACAGAGCCTCCTCATAGATCTTAGCTGAGGAAGTAAATCCCTGCAGAAGCACTGTCCATTACACTCGTTTATTGTATGTGGATGTGCCCATACCACAGTTCGTGAGTGGAGATCAGAGGACAACTTGCAGGAGTCAGTTCTCTCCTTTCACCATGTGAGTGAGTCCCAGGATATACCTTGGGTGGCCATGCTTAGTAGTAGGGGCCTTTGCATTATGAGCCAACTGGCCAGCACCCCACAAAGTTGTCTTAAGCAGTTCTCCACCAGGAGAAACTCTGTTCTCCATGGAACATTTAGCAATGTCTGGATCCATTTTTGGTTTCACAACAGAAGTGCTACCAGCATCCAGTTGAGAAGCCAAGGATGCTGCCAAACATCTTACAGGATGGCCCCGAATGTCAACTGTGCCAAGGCTGAAAAAAACCTGTTCTAATATAAGAAGCATAAGGGGAGAACAAATGACTCACATAAAATGCTAATCTAAATTAGAAAGTCAAGTCTGAAAATTAGTTTAGGTAAGTGTCTGAGTGGAGCTGTGCTACAGCTCAGTGGTAGACAAGTACAAGGCCCTGAAACTAATACCCAGCACCCCCAAAACAAAATACAACACAATACAGCACAATACAACTCCGTTAAGAGTCTGGCTGTGGAGACATGGTACATTGGAAAACGAATTTAGACTTGATTCTTTGGGATTATGAAGTCTGTGAGAATAATACAAATGATGGACAAAGGATGAAAAAATGATTAATTTTAAAGAACTTTAATAGATTCACTATGGTTCAGAAACTGGGATGTTAAGTATAGAAGACAAGTTAATGGTAGATAAACTGATGATAGTATCTACAGGAATAATCACGACCTCTGGATAAGATACAGTATATGGTCCTCAGATTTCAAACCTCAGCATTAAATTTCAAACCAAAGAGTTTTACTTCCAATAACACTTTGTATTTGCTTTCCTAAGCAAAATGAATCTTGTACTTATTGTTTCACAGAAACCAAAATGAAGAAATCATACCTTCAAAGGTCCAGTCTCTGTTAAAAAAAAAAAAAAAAAAAAAAAAACAGCTAAAAAATGCATGCACTACCAAGAACATGGACGAAAAGGTCCCCCTCAGGATGGAAAATTTCACAAACACTGCCTCCTCCAAGCCAGATGCATTCAGGGAGTCTACAGGTGCTCTCCACCTCTTGGTCTGAAGGGAAGTTATATTTTAAAAGTACTTTTATTGCTACCATTTTTTATTAAACTTCTGTGAGTCATCAGTCATACTCAGTTGACCTCCCAAGTATTTCTGGAAAAGTAAGAAGTACCTACAGAAAGTTCTTCATGTTGGGCTATCTATGGCAACCCAATTAACAACTGACAACTACAAAATAAAATCCAAACACATTTGGATTAGGTACTAAAAGCCCTTAACGATCTGGCAGACACCCTCACCCCCAGTTTCTGCCAAACTCCTGGTTTGAGTACTTCCCTACCCTAAGCAGTACAGACCAGACCCTCTTCTGCCTCCACACCTGTGCTCTTGCAGTTTGCTCTGGTTGGACCATTATATTAGACATCTTGGCCTGGGTGGACTACAAATACCTGGAAGGCTTCACATTTTGTTTGCTTTGTCCCTCTGCGATTTTACTCCTCTTTCCAATGAGCCTTTTATATTCCTTGTCTGAATGGTACCACCCAGTTCTTTAGGCCAGAACACCAGCAATTTCAAGACTACAACTACTTCTTCACTCCTATAAATAACAAGCCTCCAGTTCCTTGGATTCCAGCCTTGATATTTGCCCCAGGGTGGCCTTCAGTTCGTGATTTTCCTGTCTCAAACTCCAGGTGCTGACATTACAGACATGAGCTACCACATATGGCCATGTTTCCAGTTTAATACTGTTCAAACACAACCCTTCCTAGTCATTTCCACTCCCCCTATCTAGCTGAAGCCATGACACAGCAGCATCTTTTAAATACTCATCTATTCCAGTGTCTGGACCCTTCCCATTCTGCCAAGTGAGAAAACCCTCCAAACCCTTCAGAGCTTCCAGGCTAAAATCAAATTCTTTAGCATGCTTTCAAGAGCCTCCATAGTTGACTCCACATAATACTGGAACTGCAACAAGGCTGACTAGTCATTGTCTTTCACATGCCTAGGTCTGTATGTCCTTCCACCTACAGTACGCTCTGCTTAGAAATCTCTTTTCTAGGTTCTTTATATGCCTAAGGAAATCGTGAAAAGACTTAAGTCTTCCATTTCTGCCTAGAAATGTGGCTCAGATATTTCTCCTCTATGCTCTCAGTAGCTCTGTGCTCACACAATGCACACACTCAGCCATCCTTGATTTGTTGGCCCCTTCCCATGCTGTAAACCCCGCAAGTGTATTGCTAGCTACAAGGGCTAAGTGCCTCATCTAATATGTGTTTCCCATAGTAAGGTCTAGTAAGGGCTTAGCAAATGATGAATGTGCTGTCCTAACCCTGGAGTTTCACTTCAAGGGAAAGCAGTACAAAGAGCTACAGCTAACAGTTCTGACACTAACCTCTGTCTAAAATATTCTCATCCCCTCTTGATCTTGCAAAATTGTTTCTGACTCTCTTGCTATACCCTTTCACAGCACCCTCATCACATTTATAACTACTTCCTTAACCGTCTTTGCACGGTTAACTCCATGAGGGCAAGGACTAGACTTTTCATAGCTTTATTTGATGAAATCTTCCATAGTGCTGACACAGAATAAACACAATTTTGTTATACATTGATTTTAATCCTGTGAGGAGAGTAAACACCTCCACTTCAAAGATGAGCAAAACAAGGCCTAAAAAAGTTAAATAGGAAGTCCTACGGCTACAGCCACTGGGCAACTGGGCCAGGCCCAACCTGAACCATCTGATTTCAGAACCAGAAGTCGACAGCACCTCCCATAAAGTTAGCTTGACTTCCAGAGGCAGTCTAAGAGTAAGGGGAGCTCTCTGAATGTAAACAGCAGGGCTTTCTGGACTATTTTAAACTCAACGGGCATTCCAAAAATTTAATTTTTTTTTTTTAGTTTCACATAGCAGGTAGCCTTTAACCAACCCGCAATTACCCAGATCAAAAGACTACCCCAAGTTAAGAGTGGTTCCAAGGAAATAAACATGGGAAGAACCTTTCTCCAAAACCAGACTCTTTTCTTCTCCGAGATCAATTTACCCATCCGTGCAATGGGAACGAGACCTGATCAGAAGGAAAATTTTAAGGTCTCCCGGAGTCTGACCTCAGCGGACGCTGATAGGCAGAGCTGTGAAATCGAAAGGAAAGTGGCTCCCCCAGGATCTCCCGGCTCAATCTGGTACCCCGGCCCCACCTCAAGAGACCGCACCCAGGAACCCAGGATCGCGGAAGAACCACGGCCCCTCAGCAGGGTTCCCCATACACGAGTAGGTTAGCAAGGCTACCAACGCCAGGAACCGGTGGACCCCCAAGACCACCCCAATCCTTAACCAGACACCAACCCTCACCTTAAGAGTTCCGCCTCACCTCCGGACAGCGATCAGCCGCTCTCCACTTCCGGCAAGAACCGCCCAGCGGTCTTCGCGCGACCCACTTCCGGGCCCTCACTGGGCGCGGCACCCCCACCGGAAATGAACCGCCGGCTGAAACGCTAGCCCCGGAGAGAGGAAGAAGTTTGGCCGCCCGGCTCGTGGCCCCGCCCTCATTCCCCGCCACCGGAGAGAGAGTCTGGCCTAGGAGCGCTTGGTAAAGGGCTCCGCCCCCAAGGCGGGGGTGACTGGGAGAAGGGGCGGGTTTACGATTAGTCACGCCCCCAGGCCCAGACCAATGAAGATCTGGAATTTTCTCTCCAAGCCCCGCCTCCGCAAAGGAGGGCAGATGAGTGGCTGCTTCCCCTGTCAGTTTGTGCTCAGTGACGGAGGCTGGTCCATTTCTAACCTCACTCCGGAAGCGGCTCAGAGAACAACAGTAACGCTGGAGGCTCTGAGAGGCAGTCTCTGGCGGAGGGGATCCAGGCCAAACTCCACCCCTCGCCGGGCGTACAAGCCTTGGTTTCCCTGTCTGTGGTGCGGGAAAGCATTGGATTCACGGAGGCTGAGCGCAGCTAGCCCGCCTTTGAGCGTTTAGGCAAGCCCGCCCTTGCTCGGTTCTGTGGCTAGGGCTGGGAAGGTGGAGGAAACCTTCCACTCGAGCCCCACTTCCTGTTTGCTCTGTTCGCTTTGTGACCATAGATGGTCAGGTCTGTGGCCGCGTGAAAGCTTCCGCCCCGAGGCTTTGGAGTCCTTCCTCCCATCCAGCAGGGTGTGGTCCCTGAGAATGAAATGAGCAGAATTAGAGATCCTGTGCCACTCCTCAAAAATCTTGCTTTTGAGGCATCCTCGCCCCAGGCTATGTATGCTCAGGTGGCGGCTAATGAGTCAGTATGCGATTGAGAACTCTAACTGCAGCCTGCAGGGCGGTCTTCGCCTTCCTGCTTCTTAGAAAGGAGATCGTGTCTTTTGTTTCCTCCGGACTTAACACTTTACAACCGCTCATTATCCTCCCACAAAGATTTATTTCTAGGAGAAAAAAAAAAAAAAACATTGGCCAGTGCTGTGCTATGGTTCTTACCCCTTAGACTGAATGACTGACAGTTCTGTGTTCAAGTTGAATGCAGGTGTTATATGCCAGAGTCAGTCACTCAATAAATATAGTTCTTGTAATAATAGCTACCATTTACTTGGCACTGACTACATGCCAGGCTTGTGCTGAGCGCTCAAACCACTTCCATTTAAACCTAATAGCAATTCTCTGCGGTAGGTGCCATTACATCCTGGGAGCTTCAAATGAGAAAGCTGAATAACTTGCCAAGGTCACAAAGTAGATGTTGGAACTTTGAAGGGAACATACATCTGGTTCTTAAAACCATTGGATTTAATTAACCCCGATGATAGATCGATCTGGAATCATTTGAGGCATTGGATGCCTCTGACGCTAGATGCAGGTCGGTTCCATTCCTGACTTGAGCCCTTTACTAGGGGCCCGACTTCGGACCAGTTGCTTTGGACAACTTACTGGCCTCTACCAATTCTATGATCCTAGTATGTTTAAAAGAGAAATAGCAAAATGACAAACTGACAAAAAAAAAAGTATATTTAAAATGTGTACATTTGGGGAGCAGGCATAGTGTGACTCTTGCTTTTAGTTCCAGCACTCAGGAGGCAGAGGCAGGTAGATCTTTGTGAGTTCAAAGTCTGCCTGATCTACACAGCGTTCCAGACCAACAAGGGATACACAGTGAGACCCTGCCTCAAACAAACAAATACAGCTGGCCGGAAAAATGACTCAGTGGGGTGAAGACACCTGCTGCAAAGGCTGTGACTTGATCTGGATCCCCAAGAACCACAGGATGGAAGGAAAGAAGACCCCATGTGCCTTCAGTGCCCACACACAACTTCTCATACATACCCTTGGCTGGCCTGGAGCTTACCATGTAGACCAGACTTGCCCCAAACTCAGAGATTTGCCTGTCTCTGCCTTTTGAGTGCTGGAATTAAAAACATGTACTTGGTCAATACTTTTTTTAAAAAAAATTTAAAGATATATATGTATATTTAACCAAAAATACCGGGTTTTGTTTTTGTTTTTTCAAGATAGGGTTCTCAGGCTGGCCTCGAACTCACAGATACCTGCCTGCCTCTGACTTCCAAGTGCTGGGCTTAAAGGTGTGCCGCCGCCACCACCACCAGGTCAAAATTACAGTCTTAACATCAAAAGGTTAGACAGGTGTGGGGCACACCTATGATCTCAGCGTTGGGAGGCTGAACTGGGAGGATTCTGAGTTTGAGGCCAGCCTGGGCTACACAGCAACAATTCCTCTGAAAGCAAAACAAAGCAAAAAATTAAATGGTTAAATTTAAGAGTATATGAAGCTCAGAACCAACAACCCCTCCTCTTAATCTTAATCTATTTTACCCTCCTACATCTCTTTCTTGACTAGGGACAAGAAATGTACAGAGCATACATGCATTCAAGAGCAAAAGGAGAAAGAGGAAGAAAAAGGGATGAAACGGGGCCAGTGAGATGGTTCATAGGAAAAAGTGCTTATGTAAGCCTGAAGATCGTCGTAACCCACATAACGGAGGAAGGAGAGAAGCCTACTCCCAAAGTTGTTTTCTGACCTCTGCACACTTGAAATGGCATGTATGCCACATACATACGTAATACATAAATAAAAGACCATATAAAACTGGAATAATTCATGAGCTTGCAATGAAAAGTAGAAACAATTATTTTTTAAGTCATTTTATAAAATGATTATAGAAAATAAGCTGGGTGGTAATGATACATGCCTTTAATCCCAGCACTTGGGAGGCAGAGGCAGGAGGATCTCAGTGAGTTCGAGGCCAGCCTGGTTTACAGAGCAAGTTCCAGGACAGCCAGGG
The DNA here is from genome assembly GCF_003668045.3 of Cricetulus griseus. Lineage (NCBI taxonomy): Eukaryota > Metazoa > Chordata > Mammalia > Rodentia > Cricetidae > Cricetulus > Cricetulus griseus. The sequence continues at coordinate 30,106,908 of NC_048595.1, read as the reverse complement.
CTACACAGAAACCCAGTCACGGGGGAAAAAGAAAAAAAAAAACTGATTATAGAAAATGAACACACAATTTAAAGCCCATACCCTAAGGAACTGTTTTGAATGCATGCACTTGTAAATCCAGTCACAGATAGAAGAAAAACATTACCTGTTGTGTATTTGTCTACATTTTGAAGGAAATGTATTCAGGAGGAGGACAAACGAATATGATCCCTTACAGTACATTTGGTCTCCTGGGACGACCACTGGAATGCCTGTGTTCCTCTAAAACTCATATAGAAACAATCCCAAACAATATCAAGTGACAGGACTCTTAGGATATGGTCAGGCTATGAGGACTGCCCTTGTGGATAGCATCAAAGCCATTAAAAGGCTTGAAAGCTATGTACACTTTGCCCTCCTGCCTTCTACCCTATAAAAACTTGGCAACAAGAAACCATCTCAGAAGCCCAGAGCAAGACCTTTTCAGACATCTCGAGGACTTCCAACCTCCAGAACTGTTAGAAATAAATTTAAATTGTTTATAATGGTTTATAAATGATCCCCTCTCAAGCATTTTACTATAGTAGCTGTAAGGGCTGACATCACTTAATATTGCATTTCCTCCTCAGTGATCATAACTATGATCATAACTGTTGGGAGTGGGGGAGTCCTTGCTTGTTTGTTTTGAGACAGAGTTTCACAATGTAGCACTACCTAGCCTGAAAATTACTGTATAGACCAGGCTGGCCTCAGACTCACAGAGATCTACCTGCCACTGTTTCCCAAATGCTGGGCACAATTATCTTTGAATATCTTTCTCTCCCTACTAATTTCTTTCTCCCTGTAATTCCTTGTGAATTACAAGAATTGATGATAAATATTTATAGAAGAAATTTGACTAAATGAAAAGGATAGGAAGGTGGCTCCAAGACTTGGGGTGTGGGTGATGGGAAATGAGAGCAGGACAGAATTTGGGCTTGCAGGCTTTGAGTTTCAGACCTTAAACTCTAGCCTGGGAAGAAAAAGGGAAGAAAGACTTGTGGTCAATCAGTTTACAGGGAAGAACTGCGTAACTCTTTGCATATGCTATCACCTTTTTTGTGTGTGGAGGGGGAGCTGGGTTTCAGCACATTCTAGATCTGAAGAATTGCTTTGTCTCTCGGGGTGGGGGGAGGGTGGTACCCAAGTCTCCTTATCTCTCAGGGTTTCAGACACAGAATTCTGACAGTTCATCTGGAGCACTTCCCAGCCTGGCTCACAGGACAGCATGGATCCCTGCAACCTGGCTCAGAGGACTGTGTGCATCTGTGTAGCCTGGCTCAGTGCCTGCGTGCATTCGTGCAAATCCTGTATCCTCTGCCAGGAGTGACTGATGGCAGACAACAGTCTTTGGAGACTGTCGTCTTTCTCCCCTTCCAAAGGCAGGGGCCCCAGGCTGCAGCTTGAGAAAGGGTCCCAGGCTACACTTAGGAGTTGCCAAAAGAAATAGCAAGGATGAAATAGCAAGGTTAAAGTCTGACTTTGGGGTCACACTTGACCTGAAAATGAATCCCAAGCCTGCCATTTACTGTGTGATCTCAGAATTATCCTCACTTAACCTACAAGAAGGAAATTCATACCCAACTAAAACGATTGATATAAATTAAGAAAGAAAATTTATACAGTTTATAAAAAAACAGTTGGCTCTCAGGAAACAATGAATGCTAACAGTTAGGACTCAGAACAAAGGACCCATTGTCTGTACCCCCGGTGAAGGCCACCAGAGAGCAAAATAGGATCTGAAGTGTCAACATACTGGCTGGTGCCACCAGAACTGCCACTACTATCTCATCAGAAAGATTCTCTACAGTCTCTATTTACTTTTATGGCTATCTTTTGGTTCAGGGTCAAGGATTGTGCTCTTGGCTGCAAGTGAGACTGAAATAAATCAGGAATCTGAAATGCCTTTGCCTACAAATAACAGAAAACTTGGCTGCAATTATTTTTTTTAAAATATGTTTTAATGGCTCAATATCAAAGCCAGTATTTTCTGACTCCATCCCCTTGCCACTTTGGGGGTGAGACAGGGCATCATGATGTAGCCTTAACTGACCTGGAATTCATCTACCTGCCTCTGCCTCCTGAGTACTGGGATTAAAGGCATGTGTCTCCCTGCCCCACTCACTCCCATCTTACCCTTTTCAGTTGCAAGTAAGCTGCTGCAGCTGAAGCTATCTCATCATATTTAAGGAAAGAGGAAAGGGAAGAGGCAGTGTCTGAAATTGGAAAACTAAAGTTTTCTCAAGAACCCACAAAACATACCCTGTTTCCGGTCTCATAGCCAGATCTCTTGGTGAACTGAGTTCAGCTTCCCTGTCTCTTAGAGGGACCTTTCTGAGTTTCATTTCAAGTGTTTCCAAGGGTCCCCAGAGGTCCTGAGCTCACTGGCCCATAGTTATAACCACTCACTCACTATCTTACTCAGGGTTTCTATGGCTACAATGAAACACCATGACCAAAAAGCAAGGTGACAAGGAAAGGGTCTTTACATTTCCATATTGCAATTCATCATTGAAGGAAGTCAGGACAGGAACTCAAACAGAGCAGGATCCCGGAGGCAGAAGTGGACACAGAGGCCATGAACAAGTGCTACTTACTGGCTTGCTTCCCATGGCTTGCTCAGCCTGCTTTCTTACAGAACCCAGGACCACCAGCCCAGGAACAGAACCACCAACAATGGGTTAGGCCCTCTCCCATCAATCAATAATTAAGAAAATACCTTGCAGAAGGATCTTATGGAGCCATTTTCTCAATAAAATTTCCCTCCTTTCAGACACCTCTAGTTTGCATGTCAAGTTGACCATAAGACCAACCAGCACACTCACAAATTCTGTATTCACTTTTCTACCTTCCTTTGTCAGGCTGGAGATGTAACCCAGTTGGTAGAGTGCTAGCCTAACATGGCTGAAGCCCTGGATTTGATTCTCAGTACTGCATAAGCCAGATATAGTGGCACATGCTTATAATCATAGCATTAGAGAGCTAGGGGCAGGAGGATCAGACATTCAAGGTCATCCTGGGCTACAAAGTGAGTTCCAGGCTAGAATGAGATGTATGAGACTGTCTGTAAAAACAAACAAACAAACAAACAAACCAGACAACTCAAACTCATTTGAACTCAACTTGTCTTTGGGAACTCCAAGAGATGGTTTAGTGGGTAAACATATTTGCTGCAGAAGCCAGGTGATCTGAGTTTAATATCTGGAACCTATATAAGGGGGAAGGAGAGAATTGACTCCTCAAAGGAGTCCTCTGACTGCCACGTATACCCTGGAATGCACCAGTGTCCCTCCAACCTCCAAATATATACACCACTAGAATAACAGTAATTATAGTTCACTTTTTAAAAGAGAATAGAAGGGCTAAGGAAATAGCTTAGTGATTAAAAACGCTTGCTTATCCAACAGAGGACCTGGGTTTGGTTCCAAGCACCCACACTGGGTGGCTCACAACCACCCATGGTTAAATCCTCTTTGGTGCCCAGTTGTGACACTATTTTGAAGGCTGTGGAGTCTTTCAGAAGTGGGTCCTGACTAGAGGAAATGGATGACTAGAAGTGGATCTTTGAAGGTTCTGCTCACCCATGGTTCTAATTTGCCTTCTCTGCATCCTGGGTGGCTGCCATGCAAGCAGCTCTGCCACACGATCTCCCCTGTATGAGGGCCACAGCATGTTCCTGTCCCTTTCTGTTATGATGAACTAAGATCCCTCTGAAACTGTGAGCAGAAGTGAATCTTTCTTCTCTTAAGTTATTTCTGGCCAGCAGTTTGTGACAGCAATGCAAACACATTGCCCAGACATATGAAGGGGATGCAAGTGTTGACAGTCCAGTGAGAATGACAGATGTACGCTATGCTAAACCTTTTTTGAGTGCCCAATATCAACATATACCCTTCTCTCTATTCTAACACTTCAAAAACTAAAATAACCCCCCAAACCTCAAACAATTCCTTTATAATCTAAATCGTATGCCCCACGCCCACTTTCTACCCTACAGGTGGAATCAATGAAAAGCCCCTTCCACGATTTCATCCAGCAAGGAGTCCAGGATCTCCAGATGACATTCATGCTTCTTCCAATCCCGTGACGACTCCCCTCTAATGAGGTAAATAACTGATACGAAGTCCTTAAGGTTAGGATAACTTTGAATAGATAAACACCAGCCAACAGCAAGCCAGAGCGTGCCAAAGCAGCCAGGCAAGAGAGCTCCTATGTGCCTTGTCTGTCCCTTTAAAACCTCTCCCGAGTCACCCTGACATCACCTTGACCACAGCATGATGGGCGTGGTCGGGCACACCTATAGCCACTCCTTAGGAGGCATGGTTATGAGTCTCCCTACACCCCTCCCCCATGCTCTGTCCACTATGGACTTTAAAGATACTCCAACATGCTACATCTGCTATATGGGCCTGTGGAAGGGGAGGAAAGCAGGAGAAAGTTAGGTACAATACGTAAATATTAAGTAAAATACCAAGACATTTTCCCAGTGACTGATCTCAAGGCCTCAGTCAGTAACTTTCACTGCATATCCAGAATACATTCTATATTCTCTTTGTCTTCATCCAACACCTCAGTTCACTGGGGTCATACAATGGATACAGAAGGAAGGCATGAAATAGGTGTGGCCACGTCCTAGAAACCCCAATCCCGCAGTAGCGCATATCCTTGTGTTTATATTGAATCAAGAAGAACACATTCTACATAGCTTCTAGTTGGGACAATAGCTGAGTTTTTCATGTGTGGACCAAATCAATCTTAATCCCTACCTCCCCCTTCTGTCTCTCCCCCCCCCTTCAGGTGTTTGTCAGGAGTCTCCATTTTATTTGCCTACTTATTAATTACTTTATCATTATTGAATGTGTATGGGTGTTTTGCCTGCATGTATGTGGGTGCACTTCATCGGTGCCAGATGCCAGAAGAGGGCACTGGATCCCTGTCATGGGGGTGCTGGGAACTGAGCCAGTGCTCTCAACTGCTGAGCCACTCCCTAGCTCTTCCACTTTCTCTAACACAGGGTCTCTCACTGAACCTGGAGCTTTGCCATCTCAGCGAGGCTGGCTGATCAATAAGCTCTGTGATCTGCTTACATTCAGCCCAGGGCTTACTGACACACATCCTGTGTCCAGCTTTTATCTGGGTACTAAGGAGTGTATAATATTCTCCTATTCCTTCCTTAATTTTTTTAAAGATCTATCTAATTATTATACATACAGTGTTCTGTCTGCATATTGGCCTGCAGGCCAGAAGAGGGCATCAGATCTTATTATAGATGGTTGTGAGCTGTGTGCTTGCTGGGCATTGAACTCAGGACCTCTGGAAGCTCTGAGCCATCTCTCCAGCTCCAAAAGTTCTATTTGTTTTGTTTCAAGACAGGCTATCTTTGTATAACAGTCCTGGCTGTCCTGGAACTCACTTTATAGATCAGGCTGGCCTTGACTATGTGTGCCACCACTGCCCATTGCATTAACTTTTTTGAGACAAGGTCTCACTGTGTGGCCTAGACTAATTTCAAACTCACTACCGCAGCTCCTGGAATTCATGGCAGTCTCCCTGTTTCTTTGTTTGATAATACACCTGCCATTGTAACCAGAGGTTATGTATTCAAGAGAGATTTAGCAGCAGTTTTTCCAGGAGAGTAAAACCCTGATTTGCAACATTTTCTAGGGTGTGTGTGTGTGTGTGTGTGTGTGTGTGTCTAAATACTCTCAATGTGGCTAATTTTAACCCATCGAAGTTTCATCACTAAATATAAAGCAAAGAGAAATGCACTGTGATACAGAGGAAAAAGGGCTCCCCTAAAATGCCTGCATCCTGAACTCTGGAAATTGTCACCATGTTACCTTTTGTGGCAAAACAGACCTTGTAAACTGGATTAAATTAAGGTGGGGAGAGCATCCTGGATTGTCCAGATAGTCAAACATAACCACATGGACCTGTAAAAGAGAAGAGGGAAGACAGATTTAGTGATGTGGCAAACAGCACTAAAAGTATCGCTCTCTGGTAGAGTAAAGCCTTGAGTTTGGACCCCAGCAGAGGGTGGGAATGGGGTGGGGATAGAATGGGAAGGGGGTGTGAATAAAACAACAAAAAACAGCAAAATAAGAAAGGAAAGAGAGCAGGTGATAGGGTAAGTAGAAGTCTCAGGGATGCTACTAAGAAAGCTGGGGGCTTCGGGCTGGAGAGATGGTTCAGAGGTTAAGAGCAGTGGCTGCTCTTCCAGAGTTCAATTCCCAGCAACCACATGGTGGCTCACAACCATCAGTTAGGAGATCTGGTGCCCTCTTCTGGTGTGCAGATATACATGGAAGCAGAATGTTGTATACATAATAAATAAATAAAATCTTAAAAAAAAGAAAGAAAGAAAGAAAGCTGGGGGCTTCAAAGAGGCTGGAAAAGGGCAGGAACTGAGTGGTAGTGTTTGCCTGGCCCACTTTGGGTCCTAAATTCAATCCAGCGTTGAGTGGGCGGGGTGGGGGAGGGCACAGTTGATTGGTTAGTTAGGGAAAGGAGCTGACACATACCTTTCTCTACTATGATTTATTGAGAGAAAGGATCCTCTTCTCGGGGTGGATGATGAGGAGAGACAGCTTTAAAAGGAAAAGTATAATGTATCAAAAACAGGAGAACAGGACCACAAAGGGAAGGAAAGTATTCCCTTTAAAACCTGGAGCTTTATTAAGCTAGACAGCTGAAAGGAAGTAAAAGAGACAGCCATCATGATGGAATGATGGGAAGTCCCAGAGAAGGAACCTTCAGAGAAACCCCCAGAACAAAGGAAACATTTGACTTTTGTATCTGTTCTGGGGCAGCAGGAAGTTTCATACCAAGAATAGCCTATGTGACAAGGAGAATGGAGGGTCACCAGTGGGTAGGAACCTGAATTAGGAGTTGTAAAATCACAGACTTGGGGCTGGGAAGATGGCCAAGCAGTTAAGAGCACTTACTACTCTTCCAGAAGACCCAAGTTCAATTCCCAGCACACATGTGGGTTTAACCCCCGGAAAGAGGGGTGCACACCATACAAACACACACACACACACACACACACACACACACACACACACACACACACACTCACACACACACACACACAATGGAAAATAAATTAAAACAAACCAGCAAACAGCACAGGACAGAGTAAAAGGACCAGACCCTCACCCAGCCCCCTGCTTTAGCAGCAATGACAGGCTGCAGAAAAGACCCAGCAAGACAAAGGCCCCTGACTGAGCAACATGTGCTGAACTTCCATCCTTGTCCCTCACTAGGAAGCCAGATACCCTTCATGAGGCAAGGAACCAATCAGAAGTTAGCTGGTGGGCTCTGGATGTGATTTATGATAACAGTGGAATGCAGAACACAGCAACTGCCCTGGGAGGGCCTATAGGCCATAGCAACCTAACTGTTGACCAATCAACTCAGGACAGGTTGTCCAAGCTTGGAAATGCACCAATCTTGAGACTGTTGTGGACCCCCAGACATTCCCAATAAATTCCCTGCCTCTAGGTCTCTCCAGGTCCTTCTCGCCCCACCCACTGTGTCAGAGGACAAAGGAACTGAGTTAAATACAATTAACTCATTAAACAATAAAAGACTCTCTGCTTTTGCATCAGATCGGGTCTCTTGGTGATTTGGGGGTTTGGAATTTGGGCACAACAAGATGAGCTTCTTAACTCTCTGTCCCAAGAGACCTGCAGTAGAGATCTGGCCTTCTTGAGTGACGAGCACCTTACAGGGGTGGGCCCATGGTCTAACACCCAGTACTAAATGGTGGGGGTGGGGGGGTGACAAGGAGGCAGGAGGAGCAGATTTCCCTATAGACCTTCAGAAGGAGCCCAGGAAGGTGTGGTTTGGATACAACAGTAACAAAGATGATAATAGTGGTCAAATATTCAAAAAAAAAAAAAAGCTTTTAAAGTTTTTAAAATGAAAAGACAGGATCCGCTTTACAAACTGTCTCAAATACATAGCACAGGCTCGAGTAACGCACTGCACCCACTTTTGCCTTCTTCGTCTGCCATTTCATCTTTTAGATTTTTTAATTTCATGTGCATGAGCATTATGCCTGAATTTTGTTTGTGCACTCAGTGTGTGCCTGGGACCTGCGGAGGCCAGCAGAGGGCGTGAACTCCTTTGGAACTGGACTTATAGGTGAAGTTTCACTTCTGGAGTGTACTATCCTCCATCGGCAACTTCTGTTTTCCAAATCCTCGTTAAAGCTGGAGACGCTCCGACGCAAAGACTCGGTCCGTAATCCAGCATTCAAGCTCCCATGTGGGTCCCGGGAGTCAAACCTGGGTCTTCAGCAAGAGCAGGAAGTGAGTGCTCTTAACCTCAGAGCCATCTCTCCAGCCCAACTGTTTCTTTCCCTTTTCAGAGCTCCCTACTAGATGTAAGTATTGTTGCTGTGGGGAATGGGGGGTGTTTTGTTTGCACTTGGTTTGGCTTTTTTTGTTGTTTTGTTTTAAGAGTAAGCAGTAAGGGTTTATTCCAACAGGTGAGGAGGTAAAAGCAGAGGAGGAGTACACCCTCCCGAGCCTGTGGGCAGAGTAAGAACTGGCTGTGTAGACCAAGCAGCCTTGAGCTCACAGAGATGGGTCTGCCTCTGCTCCCCCAGTGCTGGGATTAAAGGAAAGGTGTGCGCCACGGCTCGGGGCGGATGGGATGATTCTTTTTGTTGTTTTGTTTTGTTTTTCGAGACGGGTTTCTCTGTATTGCCCTGGCTGTCCTGGAACTCGCTCTGTAGACCAGGCTGTCCTCGAACTCAGAGATCTGCCCACCTCCGCCTCCCGGGTGTTGGGTTTCTTAAAGGTTCCTTCCTAGGTCCTTTATTTCTTGCTCTTTCCAGTAATGGCGCAATCTTGTTTTTAATTATTATCTTTATCCCAACGTCTCTCTCTGGAGTGTCTGACTTACTTAAGTAGCGCTTTACTTGTTTGAACATCTTTTCTTTGCTAGGAATGACGTTAGCCAGCACACATTTAAATCGCCACAAGATGGCAGCCTTGCCAATTCTGGCTTCAGGGAGACCTGAAACAGGGTCCTTGGAGACGAAAGAAGTTTCTGAGTAAGATTTAAATCTTAAGACTTCTTGAGATCCTGTTCAACTTTAATATATTAGAAGCTTTTTTAATTTTGTAAAAATTGGGTTTATTCCCTTTTCAAGATGAGAAAACTAAAGTTGACCTTAGTTAACTTGCTCAGTCAGGGTCTAAATTTGAAATCTGAATTTTCTGATTCCAAAAATGGGTGGTAATCCTCCCATTAAGTGAATAAACTTTGTTCTGCAATGGTGTTACTTAAGTTTTTTAAATTTAAATTACAAATTAGGGAAATTTAATTACGGCTGGTCTGACAGAGCAATGCAACCAGACTAACAAGAATGAAGATCGACTAAAGACCCACTTGTGGGGCTGGAGACATGGTTCAGATCTTAAGCGCACTGGCTGCTCTTCCAGAGGACCTCGGTTCGATTCTCAGCAAGAGGCAAGGGCAGGCTGACGCCTGTGAGCTCCAGCTCTGCTCTACACAGTAGGTTCCTGGACAGCCAGGGCTGTGCAGTGAGACCCAGTCTCAAGGGGGTCAGGGGCGGAAGGAGGGCAGGGAGGAAGGGGAGAGTAAGGGAGGAGGGAGGAGAAGAAGAAGAAGGAAGAAGGAGGAGGAGAAGGAAGAGGAAAAAGAAGAAAATGACCCTAGTGTGTACTCTCTGCTGATTAAAGAATTAAAAGGCAAAGGGAAAATCTCAGACACAGCAACAGGCAACAGACTTTGTTAACATGAAGAAACACGCACACACAAGCACAGGTGCTCTTAGAATGTGACAGTATGCAGAAAGCATGCTCAAGAAATTGAGATCTGGGGCTGGAGAGATGGCTCGGAGGTTAAGAGCACTGGCTGTTCTATTCCAAACACCCACATGGCAGCTCATATCTGTCTGTAACTCCAGTTCCCGGACTTCTAAACTATGTATCCTCACACGGACACACATGCAGGCAAAACACCAATGAACATAAAAATAAATTATTTTTAAAAAGAAAAAATAAGATCAGTGTGCCTGAACACAAGAATAAAGGGAAAAGACAGTAGAGGGACCTGGTAGTGCAAGCCACTAATCCCAGCTACACTTGAGATTGAGGCAGGAGGGTTGCAAACTAAAGAGTGAGTTCCAGATCACTGAGTAGCTCTGTAAAGGTTTCACAGAATGGTGGTAGTGCACACCTTTAATCCCAGCACTCAGAAGACAGAGGCAGGTGAATCTCTGTGAGTTCAAGGCCAGCCTGGTCTACAGAGTGAGTTTCAGGACAACCAGGGCTACACAGAGAAACCCTGTCTCAAAAAAATAAAAAAATAAAAACAGAGCTAGGTGGTAAGACCCTTGCCTAGCAAGAGTGAGGCTCTAGGCTCAATTCTCAGGGCTGCAACAAAGGAACAAAACAGGAAAAATTTTAAAAGACAGTCTAAAGTCAAAGGACCAGAAGAAACCAGAAAGCACAAAGTCTCATATGCTAGATTATGGATTTTGGATTATCTTTTTTTTTTAAGACTTGGACTGTCTGTGTAGCCCTGGCTGTCCTGGAACTCACTTTGTAGCCCAGGATAGTCTTAAATTCAGAGATCCACCTGCCTCGGCCACCTGAGTGCTGGGATTAAAGTCATTGACTACCACCATTCTATGAAACCCTTACAGAGCTACTCTGTAATCTAGAACTCACTCTTTTTTTTTTTTTCTTTTTTTTCCCCGAGACAGGGTTTCTCCGTATTGCTTTGGAGGTTGTCCTGGAACTCACTCTGTAGACCAGGCTGGCCTAGAACTCACAGAGATCCACCTGCCTCAGACTCCCAAGTACTGGGATTAAAGGCATGCGCCACCAAAGCCCGGCTTCAAACTCACTCCTTAGCTAAGGCAAACCTTCCATTTTCAATACTCCTGTCTCACCCTGGGATTAAAGGCGAGTGCCACCACTGCTAGGCTGATTTTGAACTATCTCGCAAGGAAGATCATTAATATAATGATATAATATATTGATATAATATGATGTATATATTGATAATATATAATCAATATAATGATATAATATGATGTATCTTTACTTTTCTAATAAAATATTTTCATAGAGCCCCAATATATAAAAGGTATTAAAATGGGGCCATTTTCACAGAATGGGAAATGAATGGACATGAATCTCGGGCTTCCTGGTTTCTCCTTTCTGTCCCCCATCCCCCTTGTGTATGTCTCTCCCCCACCCCCTGTCCTAAAGGTGGTTTAGTTCCTGGTTCTCTTCTCTTTTCTAAAGCCACACCATGGGGCAGGGGGACAATGAACACAAAGGGGCTAGAAAAAGAAGCAGATGCAGAAGGCAGGGGCAGGAGATGCCAATGGCTTAGCTTGTGATACAGCAGTAGGAATGAAAAGAAATGAAGGAATTCAAGGATGAGCAAGAGTGGGCTGGCAGGAGCTGTGACTGATGTGTGGACATGGTGTGAGAAGGCTGAGTAATCGAATACCACTGCAACATGGTGATATTTTCTTAGGCACACTATGTCCCCTGGAGGGAGAGTAAGTGATAAGCCCTATGAATGTTCCATTTGAGGTGTCTGTGAGGGTTTCTGAATGCATGAGGAGGGCCTGGAGCTCAGAGGACATCTGGCCAGCAGGTATGGGGTGAGGAGTTCTGAGCTTGAAAGGGTGAGTTTGGAGAGATGACTCAGAGGTTAAGAGCAATGGCTGCTCTTCCAGAGGACCTGAGTTCTATTCCCAGCAACCACATGGTGGCTCACAGCCATCTGGAATGAGATCTGGTGCCCTTTTCTGACCTTCAGTCATACATGCAGACAGAACATGATAAATATACATAATAAGTAAAAATCTTTTAAAAAGTGAGATAAGAAGGGGTCACTCAACAGTGAGTTAGAAGAGAAGACAGAGCTCTTTCTGCTATTTCTCTGAGGAGGCAACCCCTCTCTGTCTCTTGTCTCTGTCTCTGTCTCTCTCTCTCCCTCTCTCTGTGTGTCTTCCCCCCTCTCTCCTCTCTCTCACTCTCTCTTCTCTCTTCCCTTCCCTTACTCCCTTACCTTTCCCCAATAAACTTTTCGGGGTCGGGGGGAGAGAAGACAGAAAGAGGAGATTTAGAAGGCACAACTAGAGAGAGAGAGGAAAAATCAGAAAGTTCTGGGCCCAAAAATGCCTGGATATGAGGGCCGGGGGGTGCTGGAAAGATGGCTCAGTGGTTAAGAGCCCTTATTATTGTTGTAGAGGACCCAGGTTCAGTTCCCAGCACCAACTCAAAGGCTCACAACCATCTGTAACTCTAGCTCCAGGAGAGCCAGTGCCCTCTTCTGGCCCTTGCAGGCTCCTGCATGCACTTAGTTCATTACATTCAAGCAATGCATATACACAGTAAATAAATAAATAAATGTTGCAAATTAACACAACTTTTCTTTTTAAAATACTGACAAGAGAAGAAACTGTTTTTTGTTTTTTGTTTTTTGTTTTAAGGCATGGGGAGGAGAGCCAGAGAGATAGCTCGACTATTAAAAACAATTGTTGCTCTCAGAGAACCCAAGTTCAATTTCTAGAACCATGTTCACCCTCAGCTCACAACTGCCTGCAACTTTAGCTCCAGGGGATCTGATGTCCTTTTCTAGCCTGTATGGGTACCTGTTACATAAGTACACACCCACAAATAAACATAAAAAATAAACCTTAGAAAGAAGGCAGTGTCCGTTTGGATTAAACAGCACATGATGGTTGTGTGAAAAAGAGAATGGAAAAGTGTAGCAAGACAGTGGTCATGGAGTGTCAGCAGCATTGTTTGTAGAGGACCAGCAGGCAGAGACCACGTGGAGTGTGACGAAAAGTGCAAAGGGAGAGAGCAAAGATAGTGGTCACTCTTGAAATTCTTCATCTGAAAAGGAACAGTCAAAAGGTCATAGAGAAGGAGCTGGAGAGATGGCCCAACAATTAAGAGTATTTGATGCTCTTGGAGGACCTGGGTTCAGTTCTCAGTTCCCATATGGCAGCTCACAACCTTCTGTCAACCCAGCCCCAGTGAATCTAATGCCCTCTCAGGCCTGTGTGGACATCAAGCACACAGACTGGTTTTTTGTTTGCACTGGTTTGTGTATGCACATACATACACACAGGTAAAACACTCATACACATAAAAATAAATAAATCTAGCTGGGCGTGGGGGTGCATACCTTTAATCCCAGCATTTGGGAATATTTAAAATGTTTAAGGAGTCACAGAGGGATGTTCATGTACCTGGTTCTTCAAGCTAAAGATTGTGGAGTCATATTCAGTGTCCCACCCCACCAGGCATCATTTCCAATAAACCAACAAAGTCTATGGACTCTAATTTCAAAATGTATTCTGAGTCTCATCACATAGCCATTCTACCAACAGTTATCCACTCCAAGTCACTGTCCTCTGCTATTTAGACTATCCTAATACTCCTTGATTTATCTCCTAAATGGACAGCCCTTCCTTACACACAGGGAACCAAACAGGCAGGTTTCTGCCTCTTACACAAACCAGAAAGGCACTCTGAAAAACAGCAAAATTGGAGCTAAGACGATTCTGAAATCCTAGAGCTTAGCTCAGCTGCCACTCACTGTGGTTTTAACTCCAACATCTGGGCTCTTGGTTGTCCCCTTGCAATCAACCCTTCTCTTCCAAAAGGAAATTAAGTTTACAAATGAGTGGGCTGCTCAGCCTACTTCCTGCTTCTGGGAGGGCTAGGTGCAAAGGCCTCACTCTTCATCTAATTTGCTTATGTTCTTGATGGCCCTAGATGATGAAAACTGTGCCAGAGTAATTCTCTTTAAAGTTTGGTTATAAAATGCTCCCTCCTCCAGGTGCACATGTTTGAATGTTTGTCTCTTTGTCCCCAGATGGTGACAGTTTTGAGAAGGTAAGAAGCCTTTTGCACGTGGGACCTAGCTGGCAATTAGAGAACAGGTGTGGGCCATGAGGTTTACAGACTGGCCCCACTTCCTGACCTGAGCTGTCTCTTCCTTGATCTGCCAGAATGTAACAAGCCAAACTGCACACTCCTGCTGCCACAGCCAGGAGCTGCTCTAGACTCCGTGAGTGCCACCACGCCTTCCATCATGATTTGATGAATTACCCCTGGATAGTAAATATGAAATTTGGTAATGACAATGGTTGTGCAACCTTACTGATTTTTTTATTATTTATTTATTTAGAAAGGTTATTTTAGCCAGGTGGTGGTGGTGGCACATGTCTTTAATCCCAGCACTCAGGAGGCAGAGACAAATGAATCTCTGAGTTTGAGGCCAGCCTGGTCTACAGGGCTAGTTCTAGGACAGCCACAGCTGCTACACAGAGAAACCCTGTTTTAGAAAACAAACAACAACAACAAAAACAAAAAACAAAAAAGGTTATTTTATTATATACTTGGAAAGGTGAGTTTTATAGTACGTGAATCATATGTCAATAAAGAATACCAGAAATGATAGCAAGGTGATTTGTGCCACTACCAAATTTAGTTCCCACATAGAGCAGCTCACAACCTATAACTCTACCTCTAGGGGATAAAACACTCTCCCAGACACCTGTACATGCTGCACACACACACACACACACACACACACACACACACACACACAAATAAAAACAAAGCTTAAAAAGAACTACAAATTATTGCAACCCTGTTTTGGATTTTAGACTCTAAATAAAACAAGGCTGGCCAGATGGCTCAGCAGGTAAAGGCACTTGCCACCAAGACTGAAGACCTAAGTTCAATCCTCAGAACCCACATGGTAGAAGAACAGAACCTGATCCCACAAGTTCTCCTGTGCCTGCCATATATGGGCTGTGGTACACATGTTCCCACACACATACATGATGGGGAATGTACGTGTATGTTTATCTTATTGATTATTGAGTAAAATACTGTTTGGCCAATGAGACAGTAAGTTAGGAGTAGGAGTCAAAGAGGATTCTGGGAAATGTAGTAGATAAGTGGTGATCCAGGCAAGAAGTGACATAGCAAGGAGACTCATATTTAAAGAAGGAGAAACAGGAAGCGTCCCTCTTTTCCCCTCCACTCCTGCTTCAGTGGCACAATGTGATCCACTGGCAAGGAGGGATGCCAATAAGGCGTCCAATAAGATAAGTCATAAAATATATAGGTTTATGATAGTTAAGACTGAGCTAACAGATGAGAATCCTAGTCATTGGCCAAGTAGCTTTGAACCTAATACAAGTTTCTGTGTATTTATTTGGGCCTACCTCGGGCGGGCGGCTGGCGTAAAGTACACAAGTGGCTGTGGGGCTTGGCGGCTTTTGGCCAAAAGATTTATCGTAACACATACATACACCTATACAAATAAACAAATAAATGAATGTAAAAAATAAAATATCTATTATGCATTAATATCTATTAAGATTGATATATATTAAACTATGCACATGTCTTTAACGTCTACAGTAGAATTAAAGGAGCTGCTGCCTTTCTATGCTATGTATGCAGGCATTGTTGGCATTTTGCAGGCCTTTGTATTGCACTTATAGTATTGTACATGCTTTTTAGAGCTCAAGGCTCATAATTCATAGTCAGTTGTTTCTCTTGTTCTAGGAGTAACTTTTTTGGCAGTGCTGGAGATCAAACCTATGCACATGCCTGTGGAAAGTGCTGCTACTGACTGTATACCCTAACCCTTAGACATTCCTTCTTCCTTAACATTTTGCTGGGAAACACGAAGTGGGATGGTGTTACCCATGTCTACAAGTATTGAAATCACCTTGCTATCATTTCTGGTGTTCTTTATTGACACATACTTCACATGCTATAAAATTCACCCTCCCAAGTATATAATATGTACCTTTCCCTAAGGTTGCCCAACCACTGTCACTGCCAAATTCCAGAAAGGTTTTATTGCCCCCAAGAGAAGCCACATGCTCATTGGCAGCCAGCCATTCCCTATTCCCTTCACCTAGCGCTTGCAAGCTCTACTCCATGTTCCTACTCGGCACTTCATGTAGGTAGGACTGTGTGGTATGTGGCTTTTGTTCCCTTCACAATGCCTTCATACTTCATCCATGTGTAGCGTCTGTCACTTCACTTATTTAGGGGCTCAATATCACTTATATGGGCAGCTTGCATTTCTATACACTGATCAGCTAATGGACATTTAGGCTGTTTGTGCCCCCCATCCCTTCAGCTAGTTAAATAGTCATGGTTTTGTATGAACATGTTTTTAATCTTCTTGGCTATATACCTAGGAGTAGTAATAAGTCCGTTCTTGATGTTTTCAGAACCTGCCAAACTTGTCTGCAGCAGAGGCAGCACCTTATTCTCCTGCATTGATGGATCGGGGTTCTAAGCTCACATTCTCTCAACGATTGTCTCTCATAGTTACAGCCAGCCTAGTGAGCAGAAAGCTATATTCTGTTGTAAGTTTTTGCTAAGATTTATTTTTTCTTCTTCTAACTGTATGTATGTATGCATGTGTGTATGTACATGAGTATAGGTGACCACTGGGGCCAGAAGAGGGTGTCCTCTCTCTCTCTCTCTCTCTCTCTCTCTCTTGCTCGCTCTTTCTCTCTCCCTCTCTCTCTGACTTTCTTTCTTTCTTTCTTTCTTTCTTTCTTTTGAGACAGGGTTTCTCTGGCTGTCCTGGAACTCACTTTGTAGATCAGGCTGGCCTCAAACTCACAGAAATCTACCTGCCTCTGTCTCCCAAGTGCTGGAATTAAAGGTGTGCGCCACCACCGCTCTTTGAGGGTGTCATTTCTTGAAGCTAGAGTATAGGTGGCTGTGAGCCACCTGAAGTGGGTACTGAGAATTGAACTCAGGCCCTCAGGAAAAGCAGTTCATGTTCTTAACCACTGAGCCATCTCTCCAATCCTGCTTTCTTTGTTGTTTGCTTCTCTTCCTTTCTTTCTTCCTTTCTTTTGGAGAAGGAAAGATTTATTTGGCTCCATCATTATTATTGTTCTTTTGTTTAAGACAGAAAGAAAAGCGCTAGATGGGACAGGAACACGAGAGGTACATTAACCATAGAGTTTATTTCAGGTGGGGGAGGGGAGAGCGAGAGGGGGAGAGATGCGAAGAGAGTAAGAGAGAAGGAAGATGAGAGTGAGAGAGGAAGTAGAGGAAGGAGAGAGAGAGAGAGAGAGAGAGAGAGAGAGAGAGAGAGAGAGAGAGAGCGCATAAGTGGGTGGGTTTGTTTTTAAAGGGGCCCTTTGCACGTGCATGCTCTCTAGCTTTCATGGAACCCTGGGCTGACCAGAGTACTGCCTGAGTGCATTCTGCCAGGTGACAGGGGCAGGCCAGCTTAATGCCTGAACCTTTCAATTATGGCCTTGGTTTGCATTTTTCTAATGGCTAATAGGATTTGTGTTTTAGTGTATGTGTGTATGTGTGTCTTTTGATGGTATGACAATTACCTTCCTTTAATGAACAATGTATTTATAGATAATGGATTGAAGAAAACAATAAAATACCTAACAAAGTGGTTCTATACTATATCCTCACATCTTTTATTGATGGGTTCTCTCCAAAAACAAACAAACAAACAAAGAAAACACTCAATTTTTCACTTTCTTGTGTAGCAAGATGGGGCAGCCCAGGAGACAGTGCTCTTAAAGAATAAAATAGCCTTTTCTCCACTCCCATATATCTATTTAATCTGTCTTTGCTTGGACTGCACTAACAAAATGTCATGGACCACATGGCTTAGACAACAGAAAGATAATTTACCCACAGTTCTGGAAGCTAGCAAGTTTAAAATCTAGGTACCAGCTAGTTTGGTTTTTGGTGAGCCATTACGTCCTGGTTTGCAAACATATCTTCCCAGTTTTTCAGTGACCTGTGTGGAGGTGGGAGGAGCTGTGAACCTGTGTGGAGGTGAGAGGAGCTGTGAACCTGTGTGGAGGTGAGAGGAGCTGTGAACCTGTGTGGAGGAGGTGTGAACCTGTGTGGAGGAGGTGTGAACCTGTGTGGAGGAGCTGTGAACCTGTGTGGAGGAGGTGTGAACCTGTGTGGAGGAGGTGTGAACCTGTGTGGAGGAGGTGTGAACCTGTGTGGAGATGGGAGGAGGTGTGAACCTGTGTGGAGGAGCTGTGAACCTGTGTGGAGGAGCTGTGAACCTGTGTGGAGGAGCTGTGAACCTGTGTGGAGGAGGTGTGAACCTGTGTGGAGGTGGGAGGAGGTGTGAACCTGTGTGGAGGAGCTGTGAACCTGTGTGGAGGTGGGAGGAGGTGTGAACCTGTGTGGAGGAGGTGTGAACCTGTGTGGAGGAGCTGTGAACCTGTGTGGAGGAGCTGTGAACCTGTGTGGAGGTGGGAGGAGGTGTGAACCTGTATGGAGGAGCTGTGAACCTGTGTGGAGGTGGGAGGAGGTGTGAACCTGTGTGGAGGAGGTGTGAACCTGTGTGGAGAAGGTAGGAGGAGGTGTGAACCTGTGTGGAGGAGCTGTGAACCTGTGTGGAGGAGGTGTGAACCTGTGTGGAGAAGGTAGGAGGAGGTGTGAACCTGTGTGGAGGAGCTGTGAACCTGTGTGGAGGAGCTGTGAACCTGTGTGGAGGAGGTAGGAGGAGGTGTGAACCTGTGTGGAGGTGGGGGGGGGTCTGTTCCTTTGGTGTCTCACAAGAACTTTGATCTTACCAGATTAAGGCTCTAACCCTAATGAGCCCTTAATTAATTCCTTAAAGGATTTATCTCCATCCAAGAACAACCACATTGGAAGCTAGGGCTTCAACTGCATCTATGAATTTAGGCTTCTAAAACATTTTAGCACATTTCCTGGAACCTTTTGTTGTTGCTTTGTTTTGGAGATGGGGGTCTCTATATGCAGCCCTGGCTGGCCTGGAACTCTCTACATAGACCAGGCTGGCCTCAAACTCACAGAGATCTGCCTGCCTCCAGAGTAGTGGGATTAAAGGTAAGTACCACCATATCTAGCTCTCCTAGAACCTTCTTAAGAAAGTCTTTTTTGTTTTGTTTGTTTTTGAGATGATGTCTTGTGTTACCCAGGCTGGCAGCCAAGGATACCATTGAATCCTGACCCTCCAGACTCTATCTCCCAAGTGCTAGAATTACAGGGATGAACCTCCAGGACCAGCTGTAAGAAAGTCTCTCCACCATTTGTTTCAGACCCAAAGAAATCAACCTGGGGAATGGCGTGAGTCCTGCTCCTAAAGAGTTTGGTTTGTGAGCGCCAGTACTGTGTGGCTCACACGCTAACTCCAGCTCCAGGGCATCTGATGCCCTCTGTTGGCTTCCATTGGCACAGGCACACATACTTATATAGACCTACACACACATAAGCATAAATAAAAGTAAATTAAAAATAATAAAATAAATCTTTTTAAAAAGAAATTATTCTGAATTAATAATCTCTTTTTTTAAGAAACCAATCTGACCACTGTGGTGGCGCATACCTTCCCAGCACACACTGGAGGTAGAGTCAGGTAAAGCTCTGAGTTCGAGGCCAGCCTGGTCTACATTCACACACAGCCTTCACAATCAATATCTCCTAGAGGGTTTTCTTTTTTTTCTTTGTATTGTTTCATTTGGTTTATCAAGACAGGGTTTCTCTGTGTAGCTTTGAAACCTGTCCTGGAACTCACTCTGTAGACCAGGCTGGCCTCAAACTCACAGAGATCCACCTGCCTCTGCCTCCCAAGTGCTGGGATTAAAGGCGAGCCCAAGCACCTGCCCCCACCCCAGCTTCCTAGTACATATTATTATTATTATTATTATTATTATTATTATTATTATTATTATTTTGTATGTATATATGATATGTGTTTGTGACACCGTGCTTGTGTGGAGAGCAGAGGACAAGTTTCAAAAGAGTTATTTTCTCATTCCACCACTAGTTAGTTCCAGGG
The DNA here is from genome assembly GCF_003668045.3 of Cricetulus griseus. Classification (NCBI taxonomy): domain Eukaryota; kingdom Metazoa; phylum Chordata; class Mammalia; order Rodentia; family Cricetidae; genus Cricetulus; species Cricetulus griseus. Next base: position 30,087,030 of record NC_048595.1, on the reverse strand, counting down.
ATCAAACTCAGGCCCTCAGGCTTCCTGGGCAAATGCTGTTACCTGAACCCTCTTGCCTGCAGGTGGCACCCAGCTTACAAAGGCATACCTTAGGGAGTAGGTCTGAGTACAATGTGTCCGAAAGTCCTGGCATCTTCCCAGAGAGCTTTTTCAACCTTACACACTGAGAAGGAAAATGCCATGCGCATATATTGGAAAAACCCGGTCATTATGATCCCTCTCACTTCTGCACCCCCTTTTCTGTGGTATTCTCCCAACTGAGCTAATGCCAAAGGAGCAACTGCGAATTAAAACTCTCTGGCTACAAGCAACAGCAACTAGCTCTGAAAACCCAAGAAGGAACAGCAAGCCGAGTGAGGTTCCTGCCCTATCTAATCCCATCGTTTGGGAGGCTGAGGAGGGAAGACTGACCTTAAAGACTGGCCTGGGCTACCTAGCAAGATCTTGTGTCAAAAATTAAAATGTTTGTTGAAAGAAAATTGTGAAAGATTCATAGACTCAAAACAGTCTGGAAAAATTGGCAATCAGAGCAGTGGGAATATTGTATTAAAATATCAGTGATCGCAGAGGTTCTGGATATTCGGATCACAGGCAAATCCCTTCATAGTGCTACCTATCCCGGAGTTAGTCAGCTCCCAGTGGGTTTTGCCTTCTTATCTCCCACTATTTTTCCCCCAAGAGGAAGCACTTCCAATTGGCCTGGTTGTGAAGGGATATCATCCTTTGACAAGGGGGGCTTTGAACCGTGACTGACAGCCCCACCAAGTGTGCAGTGGGGGAAGGGCTTCTCCGAAAAGAAAGCGATGGAAGGCTGATGGAGGGAAAACAACAGATGTCCTCTGCATTCCAACCACGGGTTGCCAAGCAACATCTTCCCACGTTTTAAAATACCATATACGATTTTTTAAATGCTTCTGCCTCGCATAATATGATTATTTCAGAGGCAAACAAAAGATACACTCAGCCCCTTCCAAAATGACACAACCCATGCCCAGTAATGGCATCCATCCGCCTCCCCACACACACCCCAGGGTTGATTACAATCCTCCTCAATATTAACCTGTGGGCAGATGACAGAAGATTTAACCAACACCAGCCCACAGCATACACAGTTCTAGGGCAAAGAGGGATAATTACCTTTTTGTTGGGGTGGGGGGTGGGGGCAGTGGGAAGGGTTTGAGACAAAGTTTCTCTGTGTAACCCTGGCTGACCTGGAACTCTCTCTCTCTGTAGACAAGGCTGGCCTCAAACTCAGAAACCCATCTGGGATTAAAGGCATGAGCCAGCACTACCTGGCTTATTGCCTTTTAAATATATCTAACTTTGTGCATAGTATTATATGTAACTTACACTTCAACCAAAAAAAAAAAAAAATCAAGATAAAAAAGTGATATGCTCCCCATTTACAGTCTTACCTGAGTATTTGTGGGGTTTGTTTGGTTGGTTGGTTTTGGGTTTTCTGGAGTGTTGTTGTTTACTTTGGTTTTGTCTGGGAGGGAGGTGTTCTTTTGGGGCTGGCATGGGACTTGGTATGTAGGCTAGGCTGGTCTTGAACTGACAGACATCCTCATGTCTCTGCCTCCGGATTGCTGGAATTAAAAGAGTGTGCCACCACATCTGGGTTTATTTTTATTTTCAGGTTTTTAATTTTTTTAAATAAATTATATAATGAGGGGGAGGGAGAAGTATGCACATGGGTTCAGTGCCTCCATGGGCCAGAAGTGGGCAGCAGACCCTCGGAGCTGGAGTTACAAGTCAGTGCAAGCTCCTCCCCCTACACCCCACCCTCATATATGGGTGCTGGGAAACTTACTCAGGTCCTCTGGAAGAGCAACAAGCACTCTTGACTACTGACTGAGGCATCTCTCCAGCCCCTCCTCCTGGGCGTTTGTAATTCTGTTCTCCCACACCCATTGACTGGCCAGCCCCTCACTTGGTTTAATGCTTTGCCAAGGGGCTTGTGGAACTCAGCCATCAAGGTAGAATTCAATGATTCACACCTCCCAATAGTCACACCCTTGTGTAGAATCCTCCCACCTGTAGCATGCTCTAGAACATTTCCAAATGTCGGAATAGACTGCTGTGTCGCCTCCTCTCACTCCACCCTGGAGTTCAGCTCTGCATTCAGTCTGGACCTGGAGATTTTTCTACACCATAGATCACTTCTGTATCTCTTCTCTTTTTAGCCTGTGTGGAACAAGGGCTTTTTCATTTCATCTAATTACCAAGACACATGTGTTTACTTTCCTACCTTCCAAATAGAATGAAAGTTCCATCAAATCAGGGAAGATACTCGCCTCACAAATGTGTTCAGGTCACCTAGCACTGTGCCTGGTTAGTGAATGAATAAGTAAAACCAAGGAAGGAAGAAATGACATAACTGGGCAAGTACTGTCTCTCTCGTTAGAGAGGATAAGCACATTTTTGCTCACGAAGGAGATCATTACATTAATTAGCTAATTAAGTAATGGGAGGGCTTACAAAGATAGCGCTCCATAGGACAGGGTTCTCTTTCAGAATGCTGGTAATTTATCCTCAAGTCTTGTCTTTTAAATATCAATGTTTAAATTGCAAATAAAGTAATCCTGAGTGTACTTCTTATATTCATTGCTTTGCTTTGTTTGTTTTTTTAAGACTGCAAAAGCTTCCAAGGGGATGTAGAATTTGGCTATGCTGACTTAATTATGATACTGACAGGGCAAGAATATCTACATGTTAGGGTAAAAGGTACAAAATTTACCTGCACACATATGTTCTTTGCATTGGTAATTATAGAGCCCTCTCCTTTACTGTCTTGAAAATTCAAATTGTTTGATTCACATCCCACAGACTGGGACATTTGAGCTGGTCAGTTTTGTGATCAAAAGAAATTCTTGGGTCTGGAAAGATGACTCAGCAGTTAGTGCTTGCTGATCTTGCAGAGAATAGGAGTTCAGTTCCCGGCATCCATGTTGAGTCTCTGCAACTCCCATTCAAGAGGAATCGGTGTTTCTAGCCTCGACATGCACCTGCACAGACATGCACATACCTACACACAGACATATACCCACTCCCAAATACACATACTCACACACAGGCACACACACAGGTACATACCCACTCACAGACACACATGAACTTACCCACAAGTGGTAGAATATTATTTTAAGGTGAGTGACTTTTGTTTATGCTGCATTTGCTTAACTCTGTGAAGCTGTGATTCTTTGTCTGTCTAAAACACCTGATAGTCTAATAAACAGCTGAAGGGTCAATAGCCAAGCAGGAGCAGGAATAGGCGGGGCTAGCAGGCAGAGAGGATAAATAGAAGGAGAACTGAGGAAGAGGAGGAGCAACAAGAGAACAGGGGAGGAGGACATCAGGGGCCAGCCGCCCAGCCACCCAGCCACCCAGCCACCCAGCACCCAGCCAGCCACCCAGCCACCCACCAGCCCACCCCAGCCACCCAGCCACCCAGCCACCTACCCAGCCACAGAGTAAGAAGGAAAGAAAGATACACAGAAGTAAAAAAGATAAAAGCCCAGAGGGAAAAGGTAGATCTATGGGTTAATTTAAGATTTAAAAAAAGCTGGCTAGAAACAAGTCAAGCTAAGGCCAAGCACTCATAAGTAAAAATAAGCCTGGATTTATTTGGGAGCAGGGTGGCAGGCCCCCCAAATAGCCAAAAAGCCAAAAGAGTAAAACATTGCATAACACCCACATGCACACACACATGCACACACCCACACGCAGACACATGCACATATCCACATGCAGACACACATGAACACACCCACACACAGACACACATGAACACACCCACACACAGACACACATGCACATACCCACTCCCAAATACACATACCCACTCACAGACACTCATGCACATACCCACACACAGACACGCATGCACACAGCCACACGAAGACACACATGCACACACCCACACGCAGACACACTTGTACATACACTCACACACACATGCACACACACACAGACACACATGCACATACCCACTCACAGACAAACATGCACATATCCACTCACAGAAACACATGCACACACCCACACACACACCCACACACAGACACACATGTACATACCCACTCCCAGACACACATGTACATACCCACTCCCAGATACACCCACACACAGACACACATGCACACATAATTGAAAAATAAAATCTTTTTAAAAAGAAAAAGGATTTGTTTGTTGTTATCTTGTTTGTTTTTGTTTTGCTTTGTAAAGCTGAACAAAATGACGTAGCCTATAATCCTAACACTGAGAAGGCTAAGGCAGGATGGTGGTAACTTGGAATCCAACCAAGGCTCCACAGGAAATAAGGTCTCTTGTTTTTAAAAGATATTTCTTTATCTGGGGGCCCTGGAGAGACAACTCAGCAGGTAAAGGCAGTTAGTGGTCTAGCAGAGGATCAGGGTTCAGTGCCCAGCACCTCACATGGCAGCTCCAGTCCCAAAAGACCTATTGCTCTCTTGTGGAAAATGTAAACAAAACGCACTGTCATTTCTATCAAAGGATTAAATAAAAACAAAACGCCATTTTAAACATGTAGAGAGGACACTTGGTAAAACCCCAAATTTCTCCAGGGACAGCACTTTTGGAAATCAAGATACGTGCTCAAGGTTGTGTCCTGTCCTCGAAAGTTTCCGTGGCTTATCAGCTTATCAGCCTGCCAGGTGAGTGGCTGAGCTCTCACCCCACCGAGTGAGGCACAAGACCCTTTGCACTAGGAATAAAAAGGATTTCTTTCCTTTCATGTGTATGCGTGTTTGCATATTGGTCTGCCCACCCCATACCCATGGTAGCCAGAAGAGGGCCCCAGATTGCCTGGAAGTAGTTATAGAAGGTTGTGAGCTGATGTGTGGGTGCCAGGAACTGAACCGGGGTCTTCTACAAGAGCAGTCATTACCTCAACAGCTGAGCCAGCTCTCCAGCCCTGTCTACTCTTCATACCTAAATCAGGGCTGGGGACGCAGCTCAGTGGTAGAATGCTTCCCAGTCTGTACAAGGCCCTGAAGTGCAATAATAAAGAACAGCACGCCAGCACTTCCTGCTCCTGTCTGTCATGTGCTACCTATTGGTCAACTTTCTCTACCCCCACTTCTCCAAAGGAGAACTCTTGTCCTTTTCCAAATGTGCTCTTAGCTTCATCTTCACCTTTTCTGGAATTTCTTTTAGTAGATCAGGCAAAACTAGAAACAACCTTGAGCTCTCTTTTTCCTCCCGTCCCTCAGACTCCACCCTGCGTCTAACTCATCGGGTATCCTGTTGACTCTTCCTTCCCAACCTAACCAGAACCTAACTTTTTCTCAGAGGCCCTCAGTACCAAGACTAAACCCTAACATCTCTTGCCTTCCACAACTGTAGCCCCCAACTCATTCACCTGCTTTCACTCTTGTTCCACAGGAGCTCTCCAAACCACGGTGAAGATCATGTCAGATCACATAGCTCTGTCGCTCCTAGCCACATTGCAGGAAGCTTGGAGACTGTCCCATTAGCTAGCTAGCTATTTATTAGCTACCAGGAATTGAAACCAAGGTCTCATTTACGCCAAGCATAATATACTTACTCTACCACTGAGCCATACTCCCAGGCCCCATAAAATGAAATTTTAGAAAAAAAGGTAGGGTGGGGCAATGCTGCTATAGAAAGTTATAAATAGCCGAGCTTGGCTCTTCTCCACGCTGCATTGTACGCTGTGAACAACTTCTGAGCAATCAGTGTGAGAATGCTTGGAAAACAGTCATAATAACCCGGATGTTTTCCAGATAGGTTCCTGCCATGTCCAGTTGCCTCTCTGGTTTCAAAGTTGGCCTTTGATGAACTAAAGAGGCTGGAGTCTGTGACCCGGGCTGCTCTGATGTCCTGCCATCCATTCAGCAGAAATGAATGCCATGGCTTTGGTTCTTTTCCATGCTGTCTTCCGAAAGAATAGAAGGCCAGAAATACAGTGGGCCGGAAGAGGCTGTCTAAACCTCGGGCAGACTTGGAGGCATATGTGCTGTGAAATTCATGGAGCCTAATTTATGACCCCTTTCTTGTGTGACACCCTTCCAAGACCATGCCCTTCGTTTTTATTCAGATGTTAATGGTTTGTTTTGTTTTGTTTTGTTTTGAGACAGATACTTATAGATCCTTGGCTGTTCTCAACTTACTATGTAGTTGAGGATGACCTTGAACTCCTGGTCCTCCTGCCTCTAGCACCCAAGTGCCAGGATCACAGGTGTGTACAACCATGCCAGTCTTGTGTAGTGCTGAGAACTGACTTACCCAACCCAGGGCCTCCTGCATGCTACACAAGCTACATCCCCATCCTCTCTACCCATCCTTTTGTATCCTTTTTATTATTGTTGTGTGTGCGCCAGCGCGATGTGTATGTGGAGGGTGTTGTGTGCCACAGCGTGTGTGTGGAAGTCAGGAGGACATCTCTGTGCAGATGGTTTCTCTACTTCCTGGTTTTCTTTTTTTTTTTTTTTCCCCCCAGGATCTCACTATATAGTCCTATCTGTCCTGAAACTTGCTATGTACACTAGGCTGGCCTTGAACTCACAGAGATCTGCCTGACTCTGCCCCACCCCCAGTGCTGGAATTAAAGGCGTGGCCTGCCTCCACCTTTATATGGGTTCCAGGGATCAAACTGGTCACTAGCACTCCTACCTTCACAGCGCCTCACTGGCCCCAGCATTATTCTCTATTCTCTTTAATAGCACTTGCTGCTCTCCCAGAGGATCTGAGCTTTTTTTTTTCCTTCTTTTTTTTTTTTTTTTTTTTTGCTTTTTTGAGACAGGGTTTCTCTGTGTAGCTTTGGAGCCTATCCTGGCACTCACTCTGGAGACTAGGCTGGCCTTGAACTCACAGAGATCCGCCTGCCTCTGCCTCCCAAGTGCTGGGATTAAAGGTGTGCGCCACCAACGCCCTGCTGAGGACCTGAGTTTTAATCCCAGAACCTACATCAAATGGTTCACAACCTTATTTGCAACTCCAGCTCCAGGGGATCTGAGGCCTCTGATCTCTGAGGACACCTGCACTCAAGTGCACATAACCACATGCAGGCTCATACACTAACATATAATTAAGATTAGTATGGGCTGGAGAGATGGCTGGATGGTTAAGAGCACTTGTTAGTCTTTCAAAGGACCTGGGTTTGGTTTCCAGCACCCCCTCCACTACTACCCACCTCCCCAGCAGCTCATAACTGTCGACAACTCCAGTTCCAGCAGACCCATCTCCTTGGGCCTCCATGGGTATTTGCACACATTCGATGCACAGATACACCCACAGTCAAAACACCTACACCTATAAAATCAAATAAGAACTTATTTCCCAGGTTGTGCGGCTGGTCCCAGGAAAGGGAAACCGAGGATCTGAGCAGCTTGAGGACAGAGGGGAAGAGGGCAGAGAGTGCAGAGCTCCTGTGACTCTCCAGCTGCTTGCCAGAGGTTATCAGTCCTCTAGGGAAGCTTCTGTCTTAACTATTCCAGGTCACTTAGCACCCACATCTTAACTCAGCAAATGAAAAAAGAGCTTTGTTAAGGATTCTGAAAGATGTTTCTGGGCATGGTTGTGGTTTTTTTGTTTTGTTTTGTTTTCAGTTACGAGTAGAGTAGATGGAACAGGAAACCACGCTTCAGTCAGAATAGAAAACAGACTCAACAAACCCATGTGGAGTTTATTGAAGAAAAAGGAAAGAAGAAAAGGGGGGGGCGGGGAGAGAGAGAAAGAAGCGGAGAAGGGGAGAGGGGTGGAGAAGGGCGAGAAGAGAGGGTGTGAAGGAAGAGATAGGGAACATGTGGAGGTGGTCACTTTGATGTAGCCATGACGTGGCCACGAAACACAGGGCCCTTGGAGTTGCCTAAGTATCTGCCTGAGCCGATATGTGTGTCCCACCCATTGTCAGGGGGCGGGGTCAGCATAATGCCAGGTTCCAACAATGGGGCACATTTTTTAATCCCAGCATTTGGGAGGCAGAGGCAGGCAGATCTCTTTGAGTTTGAAGCCAGTCTGGTCTACAAAACAAGTTCCAGGACAGTCAGGGCTGTTACACAGAGAAATCCCATCTCAGAAAAACAAAACAAAAATCCTGAAAGACTATCCTTTCAACATTGATAAGGTTCCATTAAGAAAGATGGTTCTAGATACTTTTTTTTCTTTAATGTGTGTATTTTGCCTTCATGTATGTCTGTGTACCATGTGCATGACGAACCCACAGAGGCCTGAGACTGGAGTTGGAGCTGGATATTAGCTGCACTAAGCCTTCCCTCCGGCCCCATTTCCAGATATCTTGATGAAACTTCATGTTAGCTTACTGATCCTGTCTCTATGGAACAGTGAGAGCAGTGTGCAAACAGTAAACGTACTTGGCCTACTTCCTCCCCACTTACCTGGAATCATGATTCACTGATGTCTGGCATGATGCGGTTAAACATTTCAGTACGCAGAGAGATCTCTGGCTTATTTAACTTGCTTGTAAGTGAGGCCTTTTGCTCCCATCTCTACTCTAATTCCTGAATGATCAAAGCATTTAGAAACTTGTAGCTACAGAGGTGGCTCTACCCCCATTTTTAGGTACAATTATCCCTAAGTAATTATAATGTCGTGGTTCAAATGAGTGTCTCAAAAAGATCCCCACAGATGGCAACACTGGGGAGGTAGGAGAACCCCTCAGCGGTAGGGTCTTGTGAGAGCTGTGGAGAGTGAACCCCAGCTACCTCTCTTTCTCCTGTGCTTCCTGGCTCATGAGGTCAATGTGGTTTGGTCCACAGCACACCCTCACCAGTCCCAGGGTAGCGCTCAGTCTCTTCTCTTTATAAGTAATATCACAGTTAGCTTCTGATGTCCACTGGACACAACTCAAGAGTTACACGAGAAGAGGGACCCTCAGCTGACGAGCTACCTCCATCCAATAGGCCCACGGGCAAGACTGTGGGCATTGTTACACAGTTGGATTTTAATTTGCTCTTGTAGCTGTGCCCTGATTTTTCCCTCTTGAAATGAGGAACTATGTAACATATTTTGGATTTTACGAGAATCTCCAGTTAAGAGACTTTTAATTTCTAAAGAGACATTGAAATTTAAAACCACTAGAATTAAAAAGAAAAAAAGACTGGTACTTTTAAAAGTTGTACTGTGTTTTAAGAGAGAAGTCAAGCTGGTGCCTACAAAGAGCCTTCACCCCTACCTGCTGGTGTCTGGTACAGGAAGGTACTCTGCATACCACCAAAGGAAAAACATAAGCACTAATCCAGCTACAAACCCTTCCATCTACAATGGTGTCCTGCCTATAAGATATGCTAGTGAATTGTGGCACAAAGCTTGTAGTTGAAACCAACCTATATTTGATTTAACTTAAGGCCCACTCTATGAGAAGCAACTCATGTCTGAACCTGTGACCAAGAACCTGAGACTAGATAGCCCACGGACCTAGAGCAGAGCCAAATACTACTGTACTACTAAAAGAACATAGCAATAAAATGACTCCTAAGGACATTCTGTTTTACTCATAGTTCAGTGTCCTGCTCAGCCGTCATCAGAGAAGCTTCCTCCTGCAGCAGATGGGAACAAATATAGAGACTCACAGCCAGACAATATGCAGAGGCTGAGAGACTTTGGAACACTCAGCCCTGAAGGCGATGTCTCCATCAAAGCCCTCCCCTCAGGGCTCAGGGAACCCCATAGGAGAGAAGGCAGAAAGAGGGTAAGAACCAGAGAGGGTGGAGGACACCAAGAAAACAAGGCCCACTAAACCATCAGGATGGACACACATAGGAACTCACAGAGACTGAAGCAGCAGGAACAAGGCCTGCAGAGATCTCAACCAGCTGGGGTTCTGGAGCCAAATGGAGAAGTGGACACACGCCCCCACCTCTACCCCAGAAGCTACGTCCAGTTGATTATGGGGTTCCTGGGTGTGTGAACCAGTGGGTCTCTCTATCTAGATCTGTTACTTGTGCCTTATCTTGGCCTCTTTTCCTTCTGTTTGTTTGGTCTTATTCTGATATGTTCGTTTTGTTTTATCTTACTTTATTTTATTACTTATCCCTGAGAAGCCTGTTCATTTTTTAATGAGAAACAGAAAGGGGTGGATCTCCATGGGAAAGGAGGTGGGGAAGAACTGGGGGAGTACAAGGAGGGGAAAACCGTAATCAAGATATATGATATGAGAAAGCAAAACTATTTTTAACAAAAAGGGGGAAAGTTTGCACTGTGTTTTACGTTGTGATTGGAGCATGAGACCTTGTGGACAGGAAATGAAAAGAACATGGCTGAAAGCGATGTATTTGTGGGTCAAAGCTGACAAGGGTTGGGATGTCATAAAGAGCTTCCACTGTCAACTTGATATAACCCAGAATCTTATGGGAAGAAGGACCCTGAATTACACAATTACTCAGTTATATTGTCTTCATCAAAATGGTCTGTGAGCATGTCTGTGGGGGTATTTTTTTTTATTTATTTTTTTTAACTACTAATTGATGTAGGAAGGCTCAGCCCACTGTGGTTGGTTGGCTCCCCTACGCAGGGGAGCCTGGGATGTATAACAAAGGTAGTTGAGTGAGCCAGAAGAAACCTTCCTCTGTAGTTTCTGCTCCAGTTCCTGCTCCCAGGCCCCTGCCTTGAGCTCACCTGCTCTGGCTCTGCTCAGTCATGGGCTGTAACCTGGAAGCTGAAATAAACCCTTCCCCTCCCATGTTGTTTTTGGTCATGGTATTTATCACAGGAACAGAGAGAAACCCAGGACAACAAAGTTCTTCAGTTATTTGATTATAGCAATGGGAAGCTGCCTGCTATAGTGACTTCCAGCCCTCCCCTTCATCATCTCTAACACAGAGCATCGGAGACTGACAAATCCGTGTGGAGAGACATCTTAGTCAATTAAGTGCTGCTCAGGCATGAAGACTTGAATTTGATTTCTAGTACCCATGTAAGAAAAAAAAATTAACAAAACAAACAAAAACTGGGCAGGCATGTGCCCGCAATCCCGATGCTGGGAGGCAGAGACAGACAGATCCCTGGGATTCATTAGTGAGCCTGGCCTAACCATAGAGCTTCAGTCCTGAGATAGATGGCACTCCTGAGGATGACACCCAAGGCTGTCCTTATCCTCCACAAGTAAGAGCACTCATGCTCATGCACACACATGCAAAAGATTGGCAGAAGCACATTTTCACTAAGTTCTTGTTTTTGTTTTTTGTTTTTAATGTGGATATGTGTTTGTGTTCACGTGTCTGTGGGTGCTGGCACATACGTGCAGAGGATAACCTCAGGTGTCCATCTTCACCTTCCACGTTCTTTTGAGGCAAGGCTCTTGCTCACCTCTGCAGATGCTAGCTGGCCTGAGAACTTCAGGGCATTCTCCCATCTCCAGCTCCAATCTCACCCAAGACATGCTGGGATTAGAGACAGTTCTAGAGAGCTGAACTCTGGGCCTCACCCTTTCTCGGCAATCACTTTATCTATTGAGTTGCCTCTCCAGTTTCTTATTTGCTGACATTATAAGTGTTTAAGAATCACTAATAAGGAGGTGGGTGTGGTAGCACACACCTTTAATCCTAGCACTCGGAAGGCAGAAGTCAGCTTGGTCTACATAGTATGTGCCAGACCAGCTGGGGCTACATAGTGAGACCCTGTCTCAAAAAAAAAAAAAAAAATCATTAGGAAGGATATGCAAGATCCTGTCTCAAAAATAACAACAGAGACAAAAAACAAAATCTAAAACCTAACCTACCTAACTTCACCCATTCTGTACAGTGCTCATTCATTATTGAGAGACTTTGGTTTCAATGTAAAGAAAAGTCAACAAGGCCAGTATACTCCCAATAGATACGCAGAACACCTGTCTTTCCTAGAAATACGGAAATCAATGCTACAACTTGAGCTGCTAGTCTGACTAAAACTAGTTTTCCTAACCCTTTGTACTGTCCTGTACTTACTTGTTATATAGCCCAGAGTCACCAGAAGACTGCAGCGCTCTGTGAGGCTTCGTCCGTTGTTTGTTTGTTTGCTTGTTTTTGGATAATGTAGTACAAAGAGGATGCTTTCCACTAACTACAAGACTATACTCAGTGTGTGGAGTTACTGGAGCTGAGGCCCAGAACCAGGGAAATCTGAATTGTTCTGCATGTTGGAGTGATATAAACCTGGACTACAGAAGATAGTCCTAGGAAGGAGATGCGAGGGGAGGAAAGGGGAATCAGAAAATTCTTCAAGAGGCGGGGAGTGTGTGAAGCACTGAATGGCAGTGATGGCTCTAGAGTGCTTGGGTAACTGAGAGGAATTTTAAGATGGGAGTTCCTCCTGCTGCTAAGTCTAAGTACACTTCACCTATTACAGACATCTGCTTCAGGGTGGATGGACCTGAGTGGTAGAGAGCTCATTTTATTCGCAAGAAGCTTTGGGTTTGAGACACACAAACAGACAAACAACACTTCATTTTCCTATCACTGATCCTCAAATAATTTATTTATTTATTTATTTATTAATATATTTATTAGGATTTATTTAGTTTTATTTTATGTATGGGATTTTTGCCTGTATGTATGTTTGTGCACTAAGTGCACACAGTGCCCATGGAAGCCAGAGAAGGGTGTTAGACCCCTTGGAACTGGAGTTAGAGATGTCTGTGAGTCACCATGTGGGTGCTAGAGATCAGATGGCTTCTGAGCCATCTCTCCAGTCCCCCTCAAATCTTTCAGAATACACTAATACTCAAATGAATGTTTAGAATGAGTGGTACTTGTGAACTGTGGAAGAAAGGCATGGGTTGATACTTGTAAAGTGAATCCCAGGGAAGAACATAAAACCCAGTGGTAGAGTACTTGCCTGGCACAAGCCAAACCTTCATTTCCATTCCCAGCACCACAAAGAGAAAAGGAGAAGTGCTGTGGAATATTCCTTTATACTGTGTAAATACATGTCACTGTGAATGGTTTAATAAACAAGCTGACTGGCCAACAGCTGAACAGGATACAACTAGGCAGGAAAGCCAAACTAAGAATGAAGGGATGAGGAAGAGTGGAGTCAGAGAAGTCACCGGCAGACAAAGAGGTGACAGGAGATGAATGTGCCATGCTAAAAAAGGAACCCACATGTGGCAGAATACAAATAAGGAAATAAGGATTAACTTAAAATGTAAGAGCTAGTTATTAATAAGCCTGAGCTATTGGCTGAACATTTACAATTAACATATGCCTCAGAGGGGTTATTTGAAAGTGGCTGCCAGAACAGGAAAACTCTGCCTACAGAGAAGGAATCAAAAAACAAAACAAACAAACAAGCAAAACTCAGAAGAATGGCCCAAGAATGTGATCCCTGGGAATTCAGGATTCTTATGACAGCGTAGAATCCCGATAGGGTTTAGGACTGGAGTTAGAGCTTTTCACATTCATAGGTATGTCTGCATGCGAGGATGAGTCACAGGCCTCAGCCTGGTTCTACTGTCACTTCCACCCCTGTTGGAAGATGTTCCTTGCACTTTCCAACCATGAGGGCCGCCACTCAGGGTTGCTTAGCATAACCTTGAAGTTACACAGCCTGCACTCTTTTTTGTTGTTTTGTTTTTTGAGGCAGGGTTTAGCTTTGAAGCCTGTCCTAGAACTCACTTTGTAGAGCAGGCTAGCCTCAAATTCACAGAGATCCACCTGTCTCTACCTCCAGAGTGCTGGGATTAAAGGCATGTGCCACCACTGCCTGCTAGCCAGACCCAAACTCTTCTAACCCTACAGAGAGAGACACCACTCAGAAAGCAGGCACACTTTTAAAACTTGCACCAGCAGCCCTGTGGTACAGAGGCAGCCCCAATGCCACCACCGACTCTATCAGAACAGGAAGGGAAGCCTGACCCTCCCACTTTTGGCCTATATTGCAATTCCTTACCTACTTTCCTCTGGAGGTTTCTACAATTCCCTACTGGGGCTTCCTGCCCTAGCAGCTTCACTCCCATAATTTGCAGAGCTGCTCCTCTCACAAAGGACTCGGGACTTCTCAGTGCAAGGAAGAACAGTTTTCTTTCTTTGATCCCTGTCCTTTCAAATCGTGCTCTTTTAGGCCTGCTGGGAATACCAGGCAAGTCTATTGAAGAGTCAGGTACCTCTTAATGACTTCTCCCTTTTCTACACAATGGCACAAAGGCTCTGCCAAAGCTTTGAAACTAAACCCTGAGACTCCTCCAGGCTGTGCCTGTGCCGTTATATAACAAGGAGCCCAGAGAAAAGGAGAAGGAAGGGGACAAAGCCTGCAGTTTTCTTCCATCGCATTACCATTGTTTGTGTTTTCTGATTTTTCTGAAACAAGTGTGCAGAGGCTCAGGGAGGTTATGTAATTTGCCTTGTGGCTACGCTTCTACTTGCTTGTGAGCTGGGAGTCCATCAAACTTGGAACCTAGAATGTGCAAAGCAGGCTCTCTCCCACTGAGTCACAGCCCCAGCTGCTAAGGTCTACATGGGATCAGTCCTTGCTGTCCTTGTCCATGCCCTGCAATCAACCACCTACCTAGTGTTTTCTGGGAAGAAGGCTAGAACGGAAGTCCAGAGGTGTGTCTCCATCTGTTTTATGCAGCTATAATAGAATTCCTGAGGCTGGATAATTCATAATGAATCGAAATTGATGCAGCCTATGGGTCTGGAGCCTGGGAAATCCAGGAGCCTGGGATCACATGTGATGTGGGTGTAATGTGGCGAAAGGTGCCACTCAGTAAGAAAACACGAGAAGACTGGGCATACATTAGCAGTACACCTGCTCCTATAATACTGTTTATACATTCATGACAGTTCTGTCCTTGAGACATCTAGTTAAAATTGTTTACTTATTATTGTTGTTTTGTGGGGATGTGTGATGTCTGTTGGGAGGGCACATGTATAGATCAGAGGCCAACATTATGGAGTTGGTTTTCTCCCTGCACTTTTACAGGTCATCAGACTTGAATAGCAAGTACCTTTTTCCATAGAGCCACCTTGCTAGCCCTTCTAAAGGACCCAAGTCAACATGGACACATCAAAAATTGAGTTTCTTTTTGTTTTTTTGTCGTTGTTTGTTTTGGTTTTTTAAGACAGTTTCTCTGTGTAATAGCCCTGACTATCCTGGAACTCACTCTGAAGACCAGGCTAGCTTTGATCTCTGAGATCTGCCTACCTCTGCCCTCTGAGTGCTAGAATTAAAGACATGGGTCATGAAGCCAGGCAAGAATTGAGTTTCTTTCTTTCTTTTTTTGTAACTTTATTTTATGTACATTGGTGTGAAGGTGTCAGATCCCCTGAAACTGGAATTACAGACAGTTAATGAGCTGCCATGTGGGTGCTGGGAATTGAACCCTGGTCCTCTGAAAGAGCAGTTAGTGCTCTTAACCGCAGGGCCATCTTTCCAGCCCAAGAATTGAGTTTCTAACATATGAACTTTCAGGACACATTCTAGCTGTGGTAGGGTACTAGGAGATCTAGTGTAACTCCATGCCTCTACTCCAGATTGGAAAACAGGGCCAAGCTGCCCTGGCCTGCTCAACTGGGCCACTGTGCTGTGTAACTAAGGAAGAGGAAGAACACTTAGTAATAGTAATAACAGATTTGAGAAGTATTTTGAAGCCAAAAAGAATCCCCAGCCAAAGATATTTGTTAACGTTTGGGAACCAGGAAGTATGGAGCTTATGAGGCCCAACCACCAATGATCTCATCTGCCAGAAACACCAAAGTGGGTGATTCATGGTAATGCCTGGAGGCTGCACCCTAAATTCCTGGCTGCTGGCTGCTGAAGGCGCTGGCCTCCCCACCCTTCCCAGCTCTCACACGGGAAGAGAAAGCATGGGAGGAATGAACATGGTCTTGAAATGTCAGCAGTGTGATATGATCTGTACCTCAGGTGAGCTGGTCATATTCGTACATGCTTTCATATCATGCTCAACTTTTCTTTAAAAAATATATATTTATAAGCTGGGCTTTGGTGATGAATGTCTTTAATCCCAGCACTTGGGAGGCAGAGGCAGGTAGATCTCTGTGAGTTCGAGGCCAGCTTGGTCTACAGAGCGAGTTCCAGGACAACCTCAAAAGCAATACAGAGAAACCCTGTCTTGAAAAAAAAAAATATATATATAGATATATATACATATATGTGTGTGTGTGTGTGTGTGTGTGTGTGTGTGTATGTGTGTGCCCACATCACACATATACATGAACAAGGGTGCCCAAGGAGGTCAAAGTATCAGACTTCCTTGTACTGGAGTTATGGGTTGTTGTTATAGTGTGTTAGGGATTTGAACTTGGGTCCTTTGCAAGAGCAGAAAAAGCTCACAGATGTATAATCATTCTCCCTCTTCCCCACAGTGACGCTTTCACCAGAAGTCAAGCAAATCTTAGCTGTCTACTACTTCTAGTACTGTAGACACAAATAAACACCTTTACAAAAAAAATCCAGTCTCAGGTATTTTGTTACAGCAGCAAGAAACAGAGTGTGACCCAGGTCCAGCAAACTAAGACCACCACCTCACCATACCTCTGAAGAAAGATGAAATGCCCCATCCGTCGCTGAATCAACCTCAGAGTGGCATTGATTATTCTAGTTGAGTTGTATGCTACCTCATTGTCCTGTAAGTAAAAGATCAAGTCACATGGTTAACTCCTACTAATCCCTATAAAGACACCAAAGGAAGAGAGAGGGAAAGTTGATTAATATTAACAAATGTATGGGCTGGGGTTGAAGCTCATGGGTAGAGGACTTACCTAGCATACTAGGCCCTGGGTTTGATCCTGAGCAATACAAAACAAACAGTGTGTTGTGTGTGTGTGTGTGTGTGTGTGTGTGTGTGTGTGTGTGTGTGTGTGTGTGTGTGTGTGTGTGTGAATATATACAGAACATCATCTCTTTGGCTTCGGCTGCAGAAGCAAGTTGATTAAGGGTACATAATCACTTGGAAAGCATCTCAATCAGGTGTATACACTGTGCCAAAGTTGAGGCTCTAAGTCTCACCACCTTCAGTAGTCAATCTATGGCAAATATGGGGGACCTGCCAGGTGCCAGAGAAAGTATAACTGAAATGCAAAGACCAAGAGACCAAACCCTATCAGGACTGTCGAATGAGGCACTTAAAGATTGTTTGTCTCAGATTCAGACAGGGATTCCGTGAAGGAGCAACACCTGAAACCAAGAAGGGTGGCTGTTGCACTTTCAACAGTCAGTCAGTCATAAAATAATGTTTTGGTTTAAAAAACTAAAAAAACATCTACACACACAGAACAGAGAAGAAAAGATGTACTGTAATATTCTCCACTTCCATATGAAGTCACATGACCATAGTTAGAATGTGTAACCTACTCCCTCTCCTTCCTATTCTGTATTCTCTTTGCTTTCAGCCAAAGTCACTTTAAGGACCAGGACTTACCAGCCCAGCCACTGGGAGAACTGTGAGTGGCAGCAGAGAAAGGAAGCAGCCTCTAAAAGAAAACTTTTCTTTGGGCTTTAGAGACAGGATTTCTCAGTGTAGCCTTGGCTGTCCTGGAACTCGCTCTATAGACCAGGCTGGCCTTGAACTCAAAGAGATCTGCCTGCCTCTGCCTCTCAAATACTGGGATTCAAGGCATGCGCCACCACTGCCTGGCTGAACAACTTTTCCCTTTATTAATGAGATGTGTGGGCATGATTTCACACCCATCTGGAGAAAGATAATGTTGCAGAAAAGTAGTAATGTTAAAAGCAATGACCTTGATCTTGACTAGAGAGGAGGAAAGAGATTCCAGTGCTCAAGTAGAGAGATTGGCCTAAGATTGGAGCACACTTGGTCTCAGTGGAACACTGCGGGCAGAGTCCTTGGGTAGATGGCCTCTGGAAAGGGGGAACTGATGACATGCTTAAAATGGAGGAACCTCTCAGTCAGATCTGTGCTTAAGAATAATCTCTCAGGTAGATCACTTGACCGGCATGCATGGGGGGAATTGGTTTGATTCCCCACCCCAAAGTAAATAAAAAAGAGAAATGACAAGTCTCTATGCAGATCCCATGAAAAATAGATTGAAGTGGTTAAGACAAAAGTCAAGGAGACATTAAAGAGTCAAAGATCAAAACTGAGGGTAGTCTAGACCAGAGAGAGGGGGTAGTGAGCATGCAGGGAAGAGGACAGAGTGAGAGTTGACAGTGTGAGAGATGACAACCTAAGAAACTCCTAAATGTGAGCTGGGTCAGCTCACGCCTGCAACAGTTCCCTATTTTACTCAGCCTTAGAGCCAAAGTCTTTTCCATGACTGCTCAGACCCTGGGCCATCTACTCCACTTTTCTTTTTCTTTTTTTTTTCTTTTCTTTTTTTTTTTTTTTTTTTGTTTTTTGAGACAGAGTTCCTCCTATCCTGGAGCCTATCCTGGCACTCACTTTGGAGACCAGGCTGGCCTCGAACTCACAGAGATCCGCCTGCCTCTGCCTCCCGAGTGCTGGGATTAAAGGCATGCACCATCAACACCCGGCCTACTCCACTTTCTGAACTTGATTTCAGTTTATTTTTATTTTCTATTGACCCATTGAGTCAACGAGCCATCTCCCCAGTCCAGGTCTTCTGGATTGGTCCACATGCACAATTATTGTCACCAGTAGCATGACTCTAGGAATGGCTTTAAGCATCTGACAGTGCTGTCAGGGCCTCTGATGAAGCTGTGCATAGTTTGTACTTGTTTCAATGTATAATGTTTTGTACAGTTCATTAGTGTGAAAGTTCACATGCAGAGTTGTTTGTGGGTGTTCTCAATTTGTCCCTCCTGGTCCACTCTGTTCTTTTACACTCTACTCCCTGTCCTCGGGGACTCTATTTAAAAATTACATCAACCAGCTCTCTTGCTCAGTGGCTTGCAGTTGGGTTCAGCCAAGAGAGGTTACTACTCCCTATCTAGTCCTTCCAGGCCTGTGGGCGGCCGAGACTCTTTGGCGCTTCGTTGTTCCTTGTTGATTCCCATAAGTTTGCCAATATTTTTTGACAATACTCCCTTCATTATACAGGTCTCAATCAGACTGGGTTAGAGTGTGCCATCTGTTTCCTGCCAGGCCCTCACTAACACAGTAGACATATTTATTATCTTTGCATTTCATTTCAGAACAGTACTGAGCCAAGTTACAAAAGACACATTATAAAAAAGGGGAGTTGGTCCAGAAAGTGGAGCATTTTACAGGTCAGTTGTAGTAAACCTGTGATTTAAAAAATAATGAGGGGGAAAGGACTGCAGATTAAAGAAACCGCATGGTTCACTTAAACACGTTGTAATATATAGACCTTTCCCAAATCTAAGTGTGAACAAACCCAGCCATAACGGGGTCTGAGATATTCAGCAACGATGGACTGGCCATTCAATAACACCAAAGAACTAACTTAAATTTTGTTAAATTTGACAGTGTCACCATAGGTAGGTAAGAAAATTGTCTGTTTTTAAGAAATGCATACTGAAGCCAGGCAGTGGTGGTACATGCCTTTAGTCACAGCGCTCAGGAGGTAGAGGCAGGCGGATCCCTGTGAGTTCCAGACCAGCCTGGTCTATAAGAGCTAGTTCCAGGACAGCCTCCAAAGCCACAGGAAAACCCTGTCTGGAAAAAAAAAAAAAAGAGTTGTTGTTGCTGTGGTCATGGTGTCTCTTCACAGCAATAGAACACTGACTAAGACACCTTGTTTCACCAGGCAGTGGTGACGCACACCTTTAATCCCAGCACTCGGGAGGTAGAGGCAGGCAGATCTCTGTGAGTTCGAGGCCAGCCTGGTCTATAGAGTGAATGCCAGGATAGGCTCCAAAGCTACACAGAGAAACCCTGTCTTAAACACCCCCCCCCAAAAAAAGACACCTTGTTTCAAAAACACCAAAAATTCTTATGTATTTACGTATGTATGTATGTATGTATGTATGTATGTATGTATGTATGTATTACAACCATCAAATGTTGGCTGGGTGCAAACACATGGCAAAGTTCCTGCCTCCCATGACCATGACTAAGGACCCCTCTAGCCCAGCTAAGGAAAAAAAAGCAAGTATTTAGGAATAAGTCCATTGAAAACCATGTGAGATCTCAATGCTGTTCAAAGTGACACAGTGCTATAGAGAGTTTACCAGGCAAAATTAACTGAAATACACTGCAGGAAGGCAGGCAGCATACACACTCCCAGACAGGAGGCCATGCCTCGGAGAGGGGTGGAGGCTATTTGTAGCAGTTAAAGGGGAAGTTACTTGGTCTAATCAGCAGGAGACTTTGTGTGTGTGTGTGTGTGTGTGTGTGTGTGTGTGTGTGTGTGTGTGTGTGTGTGGCAACTGTATCTAGGTGGGCACATGTGTAAGGATTCAGGCACTGTGCTGACCTGCCCCCTGTAACCTGGCAGAATACACTCAGGCAGTACCCTGGTCAGCCCAGGGTTCCGTGGCTGCTACCTCACTATGTAGTCTGCACACAGGTGCAAAGGACCCTTTAAAAAGAAAAAACACCCACCCACTTCCATTCTCTTTCCCACTGTTCCTCTGAATGGGCAGCAGACTTTTCCTTTATCTCCCTTCCCCTCTCCCCCCCCCCTCTCTCTCTCTCTCTCTGCTTTCCCTCCCTACTCCCTTCCCTTTCACTTGAGCTCTGTCTGCCTGGCATGTTTGTCCCTTGCCCACCATGGAATCTGCCAACGTCCCCTTGAGCTTTATCATAACAACATGGACATCCCACGCTCTTATGAAATTATAAATTTAATAGCATAAATTTTATTGGGTTACACTTCAGATGCCGATGTAAAAAAATCATAATATAACATTATATCACAGATCATAAAACATCATAACAGAAAATAGACATTAAAAAAAGTAGTTGTTGCCTGTTAAAGTGTGGGAATCTTGCTTTGTCTCTACACCCAATGCTGAAAACAATAAAATATTCTCTTTCTCTCTTAATTTTTATTTTATGTGCATGGGTGTTTTGCCTGTATGTATGCCTATGTACTATTTGCACTCTTGGTGCCCAAGGAAGTCAGAAGAAGGCATTAGATGCCCTAGAATTAGAGTTTTAAATACTGTGAGCCAATGTATAGGTTCTGAAAACAAAACCTGGGTCCTCTGCAAGAGCAGCAAGTGATTTTTACCCCTGAGTCACGTCTCCAACTCTCAACAAAACATTCTTGAGTAAATTAAGCATGACTTATATAAATGCACAGACTTTACATTCTTAACGGTAGTTAGATATCATCTTGCTTCCAAAATGATCAATTCAGTGCAATATTCAATGGTCATTCGATGCAATAATCAATCAAACCCCCAGCTAGCTCAACTAAAATGCCTTAGCTTTTTTTCTTCTCCATCTTCCTCCTCCTAGCATTTGCCAAGATGTACAGGTTGTTCTTTTAAATTCTAATAAAATTGTCCCTGAGCTTCATTTGAGTCTGCTCTTAAATTCTCTTAGCAATGAGACTAAAAACCCCATGAGGGAACCCTGATTTCCCAAGTATTAGTGATTCTAAGGGGATTTCCCCCAAATTTTCAAGTAACAGGAATACATAATACACAAGACAGGAAGGTCTTTTTAATACCATTCTCAAAAAAAAAAAAAAAAACCCGAAAGTCAACCTTAGACCATAATGAGCTGTCTGCCAATGACATGCAAATAGAGCCAACCAGCTACCTGGAAGGCATGTTTGATCAGATGAAGGTCGAAGGTCACGTTTGACAGCCCAAGCCTGTTCCTTGGCCACTGACTGGATCCATTGAAAGACTATAGAGCAGGTTCAGCTCCTCCCAAGTAACCAAGCATATTTGCTAGAAATCAGACTTCTGGAAATTAACTCAGAAGCCTGGGCCTTGAAGAAAGTGAAGGGCTAGAGAACCCCGACAGAGGAAGGAGCCTTCTCTTCCAACCCTCTGAGGATGGTGGGTGTTTCACAGCAAGAACACAGAGCCAGGCTCTCTGAGCCCTAGACAGGAGGCAAGGAAGGCAGTTGGAAGTTGGATGTGCTATGCCTATCCCTTTGATGCTGTTAGAAAGAAATTCAGGGTTGCAAAGGAAGAGCACATCACTCCAATTAAAGTGTCTCAAAAGGCAAAGCCACTTTTGACCAGAAATGAACCAAGCTGGGCATGGCTGTGTATGCCTTTAATGTAGCACTCAGGAAGCAGAGGCAGGAAGCAGATCTCTTTATGAGTTCAAGGACAGCCTTGTCTACATAGGTTACATAGGGAGTTTCAGGTCAGCCAGAGCTGTGTCATGAGACCCAGTCTTAAAAAAAAAAAAAAAGGTGCTGACTCGAACAGCAGAGGAAGGTTTTTATTCTAAGGAAGGTAGTAACTGAGTCTTTTCTGCTTTGGCTGGTGTCTGACCTCACAGTCTTTCCTGATTGGCTAGTTTTAAAAGAATCTGAGCAAAGAAGATGAAGGAAATCAGGAAGGAGTCAGACAGAAGCTCTGAGAATACTGCAGGGACTCTGTAATATAAATTTTACTGGGCAGGGGGATTAACACATTTATATGAAGGTATTACAGAGTGAGGGTGATAAAGAAGATTTGAATTCCTGCTATAAACTAAAAGTTTTGCAGTGTTTGACAGAAAAGGCTAATATTTAATGTTTCTTACAATGAACTCACTTCCCAGGTGAGCTATCTGGCGCCAGGATCATCTCACAGGCCGAGTTTTAGTGGTGAGCCTGTAGGCATCCATGAGGGTAGAGGGTGCTGCTGCATATATTGTGGTCTAAGCACAGACTGCCAGAATCAAAGGCAACTCCAATTCCCCAAACTCCAAAATGCAGTTCAAATATCCAGAAATGTTCTCATCTTTGGGCTATAGGAGGATTTCTGGTGGTTAGATCAAAGCTTGTGAAGCTGGTCCCTGACTACAAAAGAAGTCATTTCCCTTAGCTGTGGCAGAAGGGTCACCTGTGTGGCACCTGTGGACATGTCAAAGCCTATGCTGGCCTCTAGGCTCCTGCAGCACCACAAGTTTCTGTTACACATTTCAGAGACCATTCTATCTAGGATCCTATCACTTATTACTGAATGAGAGAGAGAGAGAGCGAGAGAGAGAGAGAGAGAGAGAGAGAGAGAGAGAGAGAGAGAATGGTAGAGAAGAAAGTTTGTTTAGATATGTGGAAGAGCATATCCAGAGGCAGGAAGGCAGGGACATCTGGGAGAGTCCAAAGTGGACATGACCAGACTGAGTTGTGCCATATGAGGAGAAGAGGCGGGGAAGGGAGAGGGGAGAGATAGGAACCAGGCAAAGCAGCCAGGAGGTTCAAAGGTACAAAGGGAGTGGGTAAGAAAAATGGTTGGATTACATAGGGAAGAGCAGCCCAGCCCCCTGGGCTGGAGAGTTCAGGGTAGGGAGCAGGCATGTCATCCAGGAGGACCCTGTAACAGGTAGGGACTGAGGGATGCAGAGAGAACCTCGTGGCCAGTGTTTGCTTTGATATGTTGAATAGGCACCTCAGCCATTTGTTCCAGTTTTGAAACCTAATGCTTACCTTCTCCGTATTCTAAACTCCTTCCCCTCAGCTACTCATCTCCTTATCACCTTATAACCTGCTATTCTTGCTATGTTCTCTTTGTTCTGCTCTCATGTCCTTACTATGTTCTCTATTCCCTAACCCCTGCTGCTCTCTCCTCGCAAAGAAACTCTGGCCATGTCCAGTCTGCTGCTTCTGCTCTCTGCTCTGAACTCTTCCAGATGCCTCTGGCTGTTCTTTCTCATATGTACAATAAAGGTCTTCCTCCCAACCGTACCATTGACTGGTCATATCATCAGTTTATGCACAGACCAGATTCCAGTGTCACATTCTGACAAATAAGACACAAGATAAGTCTTTCTTGGTACTCAAATAAATAGCAGATATAGGGAGAAAACACAAAATTCTAGTGAAAGAAGTAGGTTAGCTTTGAACAGGGATTCTCCCCAAACTATCTGACATTCTATTCTGGTTTTTTTTTTTTTTTTTTTGTGTGTGTGTGTGTGTGTGAGTGTGTGTGTTTTGTCCCCCTTCTCCTCTTAGAACCTGGAAGAGTGGCCCTGAGGTTTTCCAAGTTCTGGGGTTCTTTGATGCTGTCTGAGAGGGAGTTCCTGAAAGGAAGGTATTATGACAGTGGTTGTTGTGACTCCTGAAAGATGAGAGCCACAGAGGCTCTGAGTTTTTGTCTCTCAGGAAACCACCAGGAAGGCAGAGACTCCTGTCACTCTACACTTCCCTGTCTGTCTCAGGTTCCTTTAGCATATCTAAGATTCTTCTCAAACCACTTGGCCACATTGGATCACCTAGATGGCAAGGACCTGGCACACCCACCCCAAGCTAGTTTTAAAGGGATTTCTGTCAGAGGAAGGGCAACTTCCCTGGGAGGTGAGCAATCAGGGCTCACTCAGGGTCAGGCCTCTTTAGAGCCCAGGCCCCTCCAGGAAGCAGCCTGAGGCCACAGCAATCAAGGACTTCCTTGATTGCTCTGGAGATATGAGCCCTATCCAGTCTGCCCTGGAAAAGAAAGGGGCTGGGCTCTAGGACCTGGAGTCCAGGTTTGATCCGAACACACAGCCCTAACTCCCATCTCTTCTCCCCTATCACTGTTTCTTATCTTCTCTCTCTTTTCCCTGACTCCTATTGCCAGAACAATTACCGTAGACCTTGCCCTAAGGATTGCACACTCCAGCAACAGAGATAGACCTGTACAATTGGTTTCATTACTCCTCCTGGCTATGTCCTACACTCTCCACAAATAATAAATTAGCAAATACTAGACTATTGATTTCTGGAGAAACACAAGGTTAGATTCCTGAAACCTCTGCTTGCAGCATTATTGCCAACTGATCAATGCATAACATGGGTGCTTCTATTTAAAGTCACTATTGAGCATGTATTGTTGACTCATTAACATTGATTTGGTGCTTGAATGAAGCTTACTTAACACATGAATTCTCTCTGTAAGGCATTATCACCAGCTTCTAACCAATAGTCTTTGCTATTGTAGTAAGAGTCATTTTAAATAGTGAAATCACCAAGATAAGCACAAAGATGCAAACCACACCATGGCACTAAACAGACCACACATAGGACATTTGTTAACATGATGGGTCAGAAAGAAAGAAGTCCAGAGAATGGCCTTGTTCTCTTGTAGCTCATTACTAAGGTCAGGTGTGTCTAGTTGCCACTCAAAACCCAGTACACAAAAATGTCATGTTCTTTCTCATATGCATGTATAAAGTGAGGATGTGACCACTCAAGACGTAGCTGGGAAGGAAGGTTTTTATTGTAGAAATGAGGGTGAAGGGGTGATCAGCCAGAGGCATCTGGAAGAATCCACAGCAGGGAGAGAAAGCGGTACGCTATACTAGGCAAGCAAAATGGACTAGACCATGTAGGAGCGAGAGAAGCAAGACAGGAAGACAGAAGAAGACCAAGAGAGAGCATGGCCTAAATGGCAAGGTTATATAGGAATGAGAAGCTGGAGGAATAGAAGCCCATTAGCTGGTGAAGTGTAGGGGTAGGGGCAGGGTGAGAAGAGCTGAGAAGAGCCTCAGGTAGTTGTGGCACTGAGAAAGCCTGGAGGCCAGCATATGCTTTCTTTCTTTCTTTTTTTTTTTTTTTTTTTTGGTTTTTTGAGACAGGGTTTCTCTGTGTAGCTTTGGAGCCTATTCTGGCACTCGCTCTGGAGACCAGGCTGGCCTTGAACTCACAGAGATTCACCTGCCTCTGCCTCCCGAGTGCTGGAATTAAAGGCTTGTGCCACCAATGCCCGGCCAGCATATGCTTTAGTATGCTAATATGCACCAAACATAGTCATTTGGACCTAATAATGCAGATCCTGATTTATAATGTCACATATTAATGTCTATATGCAATATATATACATATATATATGCATATTGAGAGTGGGTATAGACTATGAAACCAGCAAGGGGACCATAAAAGGGTTGTTGAAGAAAAGGATGTGTGGGTGTGGCAGTTAATTTTAATTGTCAATTTGACACAAAATCATCACCTGAGAAGAGACTCTCAATGAAGGGTTATCTACATTGGGTTAGCTTATCTGTACAGGATTGTCTTAATTAAATTAACTGAGATGGAATGTGCTGCTACTGTGGGTGGTACATTCCCTAGGCAGGGGTCCTGAACTATATAAAAGAAATCAGAGCACAAGCAAGCAAATGAATATGTGTATTTATTTTCCTCTGCTCTTTTTTTTTTTTTTTTTGGTGGGGGTGAGGGGAAGGTTTCAAGGCAGGGTTTCTCTGTGGC
Organism: Cricetulus griseus; assembly: GCF_003668045.3. Lineage (NCBI taxonomy): Eukaryota > Metazoa > Chordata > Mammalia > Rodentia > Cricetidae > Cricetulus > Cricetulus griseus. The sequence goes on along the minus strand of NC_048595.1, from coordinate 30,060,850 downwards.
TTTGGAGGCTGTCCTGGAACTAGTTCTAGTAGACCAGGCTGGTCTCGAACTCAAAGAGATCCGCCTGCCTCTGCTTCCAAGTGCTGGGATTAAAGGTGTGCGCCACCTCGCCTGGCTTCCCTCTGCTCTTTAACTGTGGGTGTGATATGACTCAAGTTCTTCCCTTGATTTTCTCACAATGGACTGTAATCTGGAATTATAAACTGAAGTAAATCCCTTGCTTCCCTAGTCACTTTCATCAGGGTATTTTATCACAGCAATAGAAATGAAACTAGGATGGGAGTAAACACACGGCAGATTTAACATGAAGTCACAAAGGGGGCTATGGTGGGGTAGATGTGGACAAGGGAGTTGGGGATGGGGGAGGAGAATCAGCAAAAACATTGATTGATTGACTGACTGATTGATTGGTTGATTGATTTTTTGGTTTTTCGAGACAGGGTTTCCCTGCATAGCTTTGGAGGCTGTCCTGGAACTCACTTTGTAGACCAGGCTGGCCCTGAACTCACAGAGATCCACCTGCCTCTGCCTCCTGAGTACTGGGATTAAAGGTGTGCACCACCACCACCACCTGGGTAATTTATTTTTAATTTTTAAAAACGTATTTATTTAGCCAGGCAGAGGTGGCGGTGGTGGTGCACACCTTTAATCTCAGCACTTGGGAGGCAGAGGCAGGTGAATCTCTGTGGGTTCAAGGCCATCCTGGTCTAGAGAGTGATTTTTTTCATGTCAGCCAGGACTGTTTCACAGAGAAATCCTGTCTTGAAAAATCAAACCAAACCAACCAACCAACCAACCAAACAACCAAACAAACAAAAAACCCTTTTATTCTATATATATTCGTGTTTTGCCAGCATGTATGTATGAGAACCACATGTGTGCCTGGTCCCCAGGGAAATCAGAAGAGGGAATTGGTTCTCTCAGGACTGGAGTTAAGAGATGGTTGGTTGTGAGTCACCGTGTGCATGTTGGGAGTCAGACCGGGGTCCTCTGCAAGAGCAACAAGTGTTCTTAATCACTGAGCCATCTTTGCAGCTCAACAAAACAAAATTTGCTTGAAAATATCAGGAAGAAAGTTGATAGAGTATATGCTAATTTTTCAAAATGTTTTTAAAGCCAACACTGGAGAAATGAGAATTGCGTAGGAAGGCAGTTTTATTCAAGAGCCAGAATTATGAAAGATGGAGGCATGTACGGACTAGTTTTATGTCAACTTGACAAAGCTAGAGTCATTGGAGAGAAGGGAGACGCAATTGAGAAAATGCCTCCATAAAATCAGATTTTACGCAAGCCTGTAAGGCTTTTACTTAATTAGTGATCAAGGGGAGACCCAGCCCATTGTGGGTGGTGCCATCCCTGGGCTGGTGGTCCTGGGTTCTATAAGAATGCAAGCTGAGCAGGCCAGTAAGCAGCGTCTTCCATGGTCTCAGCTCCTGCCTCCAGGCTCCTGTCCTGCTTGAGTTCCTGTCCTGACCTCCTTTATCAATGGGCTACAATATGGAAGTGTAAGCCCAATAAATCCTTTCCTCCCTGACTTATGGTTTCTATTGCTGTGAAGAGACACCTGACCATGGCAACTCTTATAGAGGAAAACATTTAATTGTGGTGGCTCACAGTTCAGATGTTCAGTCCATTATCATTATGAAGGGACATAGCAGTGTGCAGTCAGACAAAGTATTGATTTTGGAGTTGCCATTAGTTTTCGCAAGTAGGCCACTTCACAAATATGGAATCTGTGAGTCGTAAAGATCACTGTGTATCTCTCCAGAGGGGTGTTGTGACTTGAATGCAAAAGGCACCTGTTGAATGTATGCTGCTGTTCAGGAGGCTGTGGGAACTTTCCCAGGTGTGCTTAGCTGGAGGAAGTAGGTGTACCTGGTCCTCTCTCTGCTTCCTGTCCACCATGAGAGAAGTATTCTCTCACACTCGTTCCCACTGCCTTAGTGTTCAGCTTGATCACAGGCCCAGCATAATCAGAGGAAGCAACTGTGGACTGAAACCCAGAAAGAAACAAACCCTTTCTCCAACAGGTCATTTATGTCTGGTATTTGTTACGGTAATAACTAGTCTAACTAATACAGGGCCCTGAGAGAACCTTTCACCCAGGCTGAAGAAACCAGAGAAGAATCTCAGAAAGATTGCACTTTGACTGTCCCGGTGCTCAGGGAGGTCTGTGCATGAAGTCCAAACACTAAGTCATGCGGGTACAACAAAGAACCATTTCTTTTCTGTTGTTAGGTGATGCCTTGATTTGTTTTGCTTTTTCTCTCAGAAATGAAGTCTTCTATTTTACCATATCTTATCCCTCGATCCTGTAAAGCCTTCTGCAAAAGTGGAAATGTTCACTAGGGAAATGTCCAGAGATCCATAAAGATGACCCCAACTAAGAATCTAAGCAATAGTGGAGAGGCTACCTTAAATGCCCTTCCCCTATAATGAGGTTGATGACTACCTTAAATGCCATCCTAGAGCCTTCATCCAGTAGCTGATGGAAACAGAAGCAGAGATCCACAGCTAAGCACTGAGTCGAACTCCTGGAATCCAGTTGTAGAGAAGGAGGAGTGATGAGCAAAGAGGTCAAGACCATGCTGGGGAGACCCACAGAAACAGCTGACCTGACAAGTGGGAGCTCATGGACCCCAGTCTGACAGCTGGAGAACTAACATAGGACCAAACCAGGCCCTGGGCAGCTAGGAGGCCTGGGCAGTCTATAGGGCCTCTGACAGTGGAACCAGTATTTATCCCTAGTGCACAAATGGACTTCGTGAGCCCATTTCCCATGGAGGGTTACTCTCTTAGCCTAGATACATGGGGGGAGGGCCTAGGCCCTGCCCCAAATGACTTGACAGATTTTGATGATTCCCTCATGGAAGGCCTCACCCTCCTTGGGGAATGGATGGGGGATGGAATGGGGGATCGATGGGGGACATGAAAGGATGGGAGGGAGAGAGAACTGGGATTTTATAAATAAAATTTATTTTTAAAAAAGTGGAAATGTTCTCATAGCCTCATGTAGCTATGAGAACTTGGAAGGTGACTCTGTGTGACTGAGGAAATGAATTCTAATTTTTAATTGTTTTGAATTTAATTTAATCATAATAAATTTAAGATCCACATGTGACAGTGGTTATTCTGGTCCACAATGTAGTATTTTAATACTACATTGCATTTTATATTTGTAAGGGCATGGCTTTGTACATTATTTTTAAAACCTGTTCACTTTTTCAGTGGTAATGATGGAGCTCAGGTATATTCATTTTTTACCCCATTTCTTACTGAGTTTTCTTGTTGTTGAATTGTAGTTTTTCGGTTTATTTACTTGAATTCTCTTAGAATAAACACATCTTTGACAAATGAAGGTAATTTTACCTATTCTAGTTCACTTTTTATTTTATTTTCTTATCCAGTTGCATTGGCCAGTAGAATTATTTATGTGTTTGTTTTAGTGGTCCTGTAGTTCAATCTCAGAGCCTTGTCTATGCTAAACAAGAGCTCTAATGAGTTTCATCTCCAGGGTCTTACTGTGGAGCCCAAGCTGGCCTTTAACTCATGATCTTCCAGCCTCAGCCTCCTCCGAACTGGGATTACAAGCATGTGTCATTACTCCAAGTATTGTCCAATGTAATTTACATATTTATATTGATAGTGGACAAGGATGGTTATAATTATTCTCGTTCTCACCAGTGAGTTCCTTCCTTTCCAACCCTCCTTACCCTGCCTTTTTTTTTTCAGTGTTAGAAACTGAACCCAGAGCCATATGTCCTGTAGGCATAGGCATGTGATTTCTTTCTCAGCTATATGAAAATGATAGAAACAAGTGACAGATAAATTTTTCTTTCTTCCATGCTTGCTGCTCTTCTGGTGACTTTTGTGTTGCTGAATAGGGGTGTCACTCACTGTTTCCCAAGTTAGTATGCCAGGCGCCACCTTTTCCCTGTCATTTCCCCCTCTCTTTGCTCCCTCCATCTGTACCAGGCTGAATTGCTGCCAAGCCATCCTCTCTGTTCTCTCCTGCCAGCACCCAGGTGGCATGTTAGAACTTCATTCATTCTGGAACATTACACAAACAGCCTCTTCATTAAAAAAAAAAAAAAAAAAAAAAAAAAAAAAAAAAGACTTCCAACTAGGCTGGTGAGATGTGTGAGCAGGTAAGAGCACTTGCTGGGTTCTATAAAGGCAGAAGGAAAGAATAGATAACACAAAGTTGTCCTCTGACCTTCACACACATGCACACATGTACACACACACACACACACACACACACACACACACACACACACACACACACACACACAAACCATGATCAGCAGCATCATCATTTTAAAAAATTTTTTTAAATGTGTGTGTGTGGGGCTGTTCCTGCTTTCTATTCTTGTACTCTGGCTTCCTTGAGTCTTTGTTAGAAATAAGTCTGGGGTCGAAGTGCCTGGAAAAGGCACACTTTACTCGTGTTCAAGAGAGCGTGCTCACAAGAGCACACACAGAGAGACGTGAGTAAGTACTTGGTTTTTATTCTAACTTAGGGCGTGACCATATCTTTTTTTTCCTCATTGGCTGTCATCCATCGCACAGTCTTATCCGATTGGCTAGTCTGAAAGGAACAGGAAATGAAGGAGGAAGGAAAAGGGATCTCTGCTCCGCTGAGAAAGGGGTCATTGCTCTAGGCCAACAAATTCCTGGAATGCAGTAAGGAGTGAGAGGGAGTAAAACGTTAGCTTACAAGGTGAGGAAAAGGGAAAGATTTTAGTTTCTTGTCTTGAACACAAGTTTTATAGTTCTCGGGTTTGGTATTTCTTACACTTTACCCTCAGAGAAGGCGACACAGCACCTCTACATCCTTCACCTGCCATGTGGCTCATCTGCTTAAAATTAACAGCACTGTGCTCTTCTTGGAATAGGACTGAAAGCCATGTGTGTCCGTGAGTGTGTGTGTTGAGGGGGGGGCTCACATGCGCGCCCACACCCTCCCTCTTCTATAGGGTTTCTCTGTGTAACAGTTCTGGCTGTCCTGGAACTCGCTCTGTAGATCAGGCTGGCCTCGAACTCAGAGATCTACCTGCCTCTGCCTCCCGAGTGCTGGGATTAAAGGTGTGCGCCTGTCCTGGTGCTCTAATCACACTCCTCTCATTCCTGTGTCCCATCTCTGGCCTCCAAGCTTTAGCACGGGCAGTTTGTCCGTTCTGCCTCTTTGCTTTTCTTCATCCTGATCTCATCCTGTACTTCGACACTTCCTTCCTCTACCTGGTAACATGCATGAAAACCTGTGTCCACTCAGTCCCAGGTTTCCAAAGCATGGAGAAAGTCCATGCTTGCTTGCTTGCTTGCTTGCTTGCTTGCTTGCTTGCTTCCTTCCTTCCTTCCTTCCTTCCTTCCTTCCTTCCTTCCTTCCTTTCTTTCTTTTGGACAGGGTCTCTCTACATAGCCCTGGTTGCCTTGGGCTCACTATATAGAGCAGGCTGGCCTCAAACTCAGAGTGCTAGGACTAAGGGTGTGCACAACCACCATTCCTAGCAAGGTTTACTCTTTTATAATGCAGTGGTCAGGGATCCAGCAGACTTTATTTTCAAATGTAAATCGCCTTCCTATTTAAGTGTTTTCAATGATATTTTGACAGCTCTCAAAATTAAATTTAAATCCTCACATGGCTTTCAAGACCCTGGGGTTTCTGGATACACACACACACACACACACACACACACACACACACACACAGACACACACACACACACACACCACTCAGCTGAAGCTTAGGCTCTCCACAGTCTGGTTCTTTCTGCTCTGAAGCACTAGGTTTTCTGTCCTTCAAATACACCAAACTATTTTGTACTTCAGGGCCTGAACTAGCTATTTCTTCTCCCCACACTACTTCACTCCAAGCTCCTTAAACATCTGACTAATTCTCCTTCCTGATTTAACTGTCAATGAATGTTTCTGAGCATTCTATCCTAATCTTCCTTGGTCACATCTCTCCTTTTTTTTTAATGTGCTTAGTACAATCTGAAATTATTTCTTATTGGTTTTAAGATTTTTTTCTTGACATAAAGTCTCATTATACAGCCCAGACTGGCCTTGAAATAGCTATAAAGACCAAACTAGCCTTAAATTCACAAATCTGCTTGCTTCTGCCTCCTGAGTGCTGGGATTAAAGGTCTGTGCCACCACACCTAGCTAAAGATTTATTTTCTTAATTCAGATGTGTGTGTGTGTGTGTGTGTGTGTGTGTGTGTGTGTGTGTGTGTGTGTCTATGTGGGTGAATGCCACATGTGTGCAGGTACCTGAAGAGTCCAGAAGAGGGCAGTGAATCCTGTGGGTGCTGGAACCAAACTTGTGTCCTCTGAAAGAGAGAAGCAAGTGCTCTTAACTGCTAAGCCATCTCTCTGGCCCTCTAAAATTGTATATCTCATTTTATTTTTAATTAATTGACTTATTTGTTTACTTGTTAATGTGTACTTCGAGGAACACACACCATCCGCACATATGTAGAGGTCAGAGGACAACGTGTGGCAATAAGATCCCTTCTTCCACCATGTGACTCCTGAGGATCAAATTCAGGCCAGACTTGGTAACAAAAACCATTACCCACTTAGCCATCTTGCCGGCCTTACTTTCTGAGATTATTTATTACATTCTGTCTATTCATCATGGTTCTCCACCAAGAATTCAAACTCTGTGGTTGTCACCAATGTCCTCAGAGCCTATCAGGTGTGTGACATATGACAGACTCCACTATAAATATGGAATAATATCTCAGATCCATGACTGATCTGGACTTTTTTTTAACAATGTTGAGGTCTTGTCCTTATCTCCCAGTAGGTGGCGCCAAAAGCACACATGGCCCTCTGCAGTGGTGGGAGCTGAGGGGGCAATGCAAATAGCTGAGGGCTAGGACCTGGGAAGAAACAGGTGGCTGCAGTAATGGCGGGGTCCAGACTGATTAAAGTCAAATAGCACGTCTTCCAATGGATGGGGAAGCAAGCAAGAGGGAGGGGAAAATGTGAGGGATCTAGAAGGGGCCTGGGGTAGCCAATGCCCCAATAGGTCATTAGTGAGATTTCTGGAATAAGTACGGCTCTCTGGAATCCTAGATCACTTCCCCCTTTTCACTATGTTCTGTATCCGGCCAAGTCACTCCTATGAATATAGAAGAGGGCCTTTGAAGAGGAAGGAACTGAAGAGAGGCAAGGCTTACCCATTTAAAGCTCCATAGGACATTTGGGGAAATATCCAGACAGGACTAAATCGGAGGGTCGGTAGGAACCAGGTCTGGCCTTGACTAAGCATTCTCCAGTCAGCTCCCATTCATTCAGCTCCACATGCCCACCCCACCCTCCCATTCTTAGCCACAGGCTATGTGTAAGAGACCTCCATAAGGTTGGCAAGACTCTGGAGCTGGCTTTTGGGGCAGAGGCTCCAGAACTGCCTCACAGAGGCTTGCTGGAACCAAGACCTGTTGGGTGAACACTGGCAGGTAGGAGAGCTGAAGCAGGAGATTATCTTGGATGGAGGGAGGGCTAAAGAAAGGACTGCACCAGATCTCAGGCTGGGCGGTCGCAGGGCTGTAGAGATCCCCAGGGATCATCTGCATGAAGACCTAGGTGACACAAGATCTCCGAAATAATTGCAGCAATAGAAAAGGAGCAAACTTAAAGATTTAATTTTTGTGGTTTTTGTTTTACATCAGTGGGGATTGAACACAGTGCCTCATACATGGCAGATAAACACTCTACTACCGAACTATATGCACAGCCCCAAGTAATAATATAATTGCCATTGCTATTATTGTTATTAGTGTTGTTTGAAAGATAAGACTTGGGCTGTGGGTGTGGTTCAGAGTCAGAGCATCTGCTTAGCCTGAGCAAAGTCCGGGATTTGATCCTCAAGGGTGCCAAAAAAATAAAACAAAAATAGAAAATAAAGACCAGCCTTGATGTCTGCTGGTTAGAACTGAGGAAAGGAAAGACAGGAGTGGGCCTGTGTAAACATTATAAAAATCCCTGAGCAGGGGGAGGGGGAAAAAAATCCCTGAGGACTCAGATGCAGGGACCAACCTAGGCCCCTGTGGCTCTTTTCTTGTCAGGCAGCCTCTGACTAAAAATGGCAGTTATAAAGGCCATGGGATTGGCCTAGTAGGATCAAGCCAGTCATTAAAGTGGTGAAAGATGTAGGGCCTACAGCCAAACAGCTTGGACTTAAATCAACCTACCCACTTACTAATGACCTTTGACAAGTCACTTAGCTTTTCCATGCCTTGGTTTCCTTATCTGTAAAGCCAGAATAATAACAGCACCTTCCTTGTAGGGAACCCATGACTAAATAAATTAGTATGTATGAATATGTATAACAGTGCCTGTTTGAAACACTATGAAAATTACCAGAAGTTTATCTGAATTCAAGGGCAAAGCAATCCCAAATGGTTCCAACACTTCTCTCAGGGTCTCATTTATCTGGGTATAAAAGAAGGAGGCTGGACTAGTTCACTTCCTGAAGGCCCTGCCAATTTTACTTCCTGTGTGTTTGGAGCTTGACTTGGGTGTATGCAACCCAGTGGTATGGTACGGTGACCCTTGCAAACGTATAAGAGCCAACTATTAAGTTCTCAGGAATTTATAAGATGGTACAAGCAAGAGTAACTTGAATTGGCTGCAGTGGGAATGTTTACACTGCAGGAATGAAACATCATAGACTCACCACTACCGGACACCACAACTAGACACATACAGTCTCCACCTTCAACATTACTGACAACAGTTATGGGATAAGTCTCCAGGGACAATACAGACCCCCAACCAGAACACCTAGCCCCACGGACTCAGTTATTATACACATGGTGATGGACAGAAAACAGTGGCCTGCTGTTTCCTTAGTCTTTCTCACATGGGGACACGGGGAGCAGTGGTTAAAGTACTAAGACTCACAGAGATGAGGTGAAGCTCCACTTACATCATTCTTTGCCATGTGACTTTACCACATCCCTTTTAATGCTAGAGCTTGGGTTTTCATATTTTTTCTTTAAGACAGGGGCAGTCCTGCCATGACACAAGGGTTCCACAGGTTCGATGAGATCACCATGAACGGTGTGCCAAGCCAGCATAAGGCACTTGGTACAGAGTAAATGTCAGGCAAGGCAGCTATCATGTCCTCAGGCGCACTGTCCCACTCACAGGCACCTGTGGCTTTGTGAGCCTATTGACTATCTGGACCTCACCAAAGGGCTTCATGGATGGCTAAGAACATAGATGGAAAGGAGGCAGCCTTGTTCTCCAGTTTTTATGAAAATTAATAACATTAATAGCTCACAGACATATACATACACACCCGTCACTATATACATAGTCATTAAGTTATTAATTAGTCTCTGTATAAAACGTTTCTACATTAGTGTTCTGAGCTAGGCCCAGTCAGTCCTTGGCATATTCACAGTAGCAGCCCTAGGGCTTGGCCCTGTGGGCAGGCAGTGAGGAGGCTACAGAGCGGCCAGCCCTTCAGTGGGCACAGATGTCCTGGGCCGCTCACCCTCCATCCAGTCCTTGGTTCCTGTCTTGACACAGGAAGAACAGCTGTTCAGTGCGAGGACAAAAAGATCCCGTGCCACATGCTACCTGGTGCTCCAGGTGCTTTGTGTGGTGGATGTAGGTAACATGGCAGGTCCTAGAGAATGCTGGCCAGCTCTGTGGAGTCTGTGTCAGAGCAACCTGAGCTGCTGGCTTCGTCTCTGCAACAGAAAAGATAGGTTAGAGGAAACAGCTTTACCCTCCTCTCCTGCCACCTGCCTTAGCAATCTTGGCCCTGGAGTCCAAGCCAGCTGTCAGTCTTGTCTACACCACAGGGCCAGTCACTCCCACTGTCGGGCCAGAAACTGCTGGTTGCTGTTCCTGCTGAACCTCAGAGAGCCACTGGCTCTGGCGGGCTGACAAGGTGCCATGAGTCATTCCACCCTGCCCTATCATTTCTGGCCACGACAGCGGGCCTGTGTGCCAGGAGAGCATCAGAGTACAGGTTGCAGCTAGAGCACAGGGCAGGGCTCAAAGCCTTATCCACATCTCCTGGCTAAACTTCAATTTTCTTCATCTGCAGGCTAGGAATCATAAGAATCTTGCCATGGGAGTGGCTGTCATCCCAGCACTTAGGAGGAGAGCCAGGTTAGCCTTGGCTACACAACTAGTTTGATACCAGCCTGAGCTAAATGAGACCCTGTCTCAAAAAAATACAAAACAAAACACCTCATCTGCCTAGGATGGATTTTTTTAGAAGGCTGGGGTAGGGGGTGGGGGTGTCCTGGAAGCAAACTTCTAAATACAAACTGCTTCAGAACAGGGAGTTTGGGTTGGTTTTAGAGATAGGATCTCTCTACATAGTTCTGTCCTGGAACTCACTACGTAGACCAGGCTGTCCTCAAATTCACAAAGATACACCTGCCTCTGCCTCCTAGAGTTCTGGAATTAAAGGCATGTGTCACCAGACCTGGCCATTTTCTGTTTGTCATTTGTTTGTTTGTTTTATTTTGTTTTTGTTTTTCCTGCCACAATGCTGGCACTCAGAAAGTGTTTGTTGCTTGTTAAGTAAATACATACAAAGGCAGTCAGTGTGATACCTAGCGCATAGCTAAGAATTGTCTGGATGTGTTCACCAGTGGCACCAATGGCACACACACACACACACACACACACACACACACACACACACACACACGCACACACGCACACACACTCACACACACCCCTTCCCCCCACTCTTACCGTAGAGCCTGCAGAGCTTTCTTATTCTGCCGTCGCTTCTCTTCATCGATGGGATACAGCTTGAAGAGTAGCAAGCCCAGTAGAATGAGGATGATGGGAGCCATGGTCACCAGCATCTTCAGTGTAAACTTGACCTGTTCTGGCTGGGAGCACCCCTGTGTCTGGTACTCGGCAAAGCTGTGGGACCCAGTGGGCAAGTAGTGGTGAGGATGGAGTGCTTGGACCCTGCCCTTGTCCCTAGCCTTGCCCAAGACTCACAGGCTACTCACTCAAGACTGAGGGTAGAGACACCCAGTGACACTCCAGAGGCAAACTTGGTGAAGAAAACATAGAAGGAAAAGAAGATGGGCTCGGTGCCAGGGGAGTTAGGGTGCTTCAGGTGGAAGTCATCAATGACATCAGGCAGCATGGACCTATGCGGAGTGGGTAGTGGTAGCCATGAGTTACCCTTACCTAGCCACCAGCCCATATGGTATCTGTGTCTGTGAGAAGGAACTGCCTTCCGGGAACTTGCAGACCCACCTCATCCCAGACTCTTATTCTGCCTGTCTTATTATTTCCTGTCTGTAGAAAGACAGGAAAGGAGCCACCAGAGCACAGGCCCTGGATGGAGGGTGTTGGCTGGGGAATAAACTCAGTGACTCCATATATACCTACCAGGGTAGTAAGAAAGCAGCAGCTACACTGACACCAGCGGCTATGGCCACCACGTAAGTGACGATTAGATTACTCTTCATGAGGGCCACCAAGATGAGAAAAGGAACTGCTGACTAGAACAGAGAATGAGGAAGATGCGTCACCTAGGAGGTCCTCATCTGTAACCCCACCACACATAACCAGTACAACCCAAACTCTACCCCTTAAGCCCCACTCACTGAGATCCCAACATAGACAGCTGTTTTCTTGCCAAATCGGGTTAGGAACCACTGCCAGATGGGGATGGTAAATGTGGCCGAGAGCTGTGAGTGACAGAAAAGGTAAATCAGGTGGGTGACTGCAGCAATGAACTTTCTTGCCCTTCCCAGGCTCCCAGGGATGCTCCCAGGTCAGCCACCAGCAGCGAAGAAGTTGACAGGCATGTCTGATGGCTTCCCAGGGAAGCTGAGAGCAAACCATCCTCGAATGTAAAGCTGCCCAAAGTTGTTGGCATCCTTGCTTTTGTTGTACCAGGCCACCCTCAAATTCTCCTCTTATATCCCTCCCTAAGTGATTTTGTAGGTGAGGTCCAGGGAAACCTCCCTCATCCCATCATGACTAAGGACCAGCCTGAAGGTATCCTCTGACAGTCCAAAGACCCATTCATCAGCCAACCATATGCCCCGTACTCACCATGATGGCCAGGAGGAGGTTCTGGAACTCGTTTCGGAAGCCCAAGGTATAGGTACAGAACAAGGCAAAGTTGCCCTCCACCAGCTGAGAGACAGGGCAGGACAAGGAAATGAAGGGGAGAAGGTGACTTGGGGATTACAGAGACCTCTACTTGCCCCACTCCTATTATACCTACTCTCAGGATGAGCCTCTCAGGCCCCACTCACCATGAAAGCCAGGGAGGTGAAAAGGAAGCCTGCGATGAGCTTGACATAGGGGCCATGACTCATGACCAGCCGGAGGCCCTGAAAGAAGGGCATCGACTCGGCCTGCTGGGCCTCATAGGACTCTAGGGATCAGAAAGGATGATGAAGAGGGAACAGAAGTCCGTCCCAAAGCCTGAGGACCAGGCAGAAGGGGACCACTGCTCCCCTGGGCTACGGGCTGAACCCCCCCCCCAGCACACTTCTCACCTCTCTGCTCCCGCACGCCTAGAGCCAGAATGATGGCGCAGATGACGTAGATGGAGGCAATGATCCCTGCTGCCAGCAGGTATGCATTTTGCTATGACATACAGAGACAGGGTCAGTCTGATCTCAGCCCAGCAGCCCCACTCCACGATCTCAGGCCAGGCCTTTCTCCTGTGGGGGCCTCACTGTCTCCATCTGTGAACCAGGAGGGTCATCCTGGACCTGCTGTTGCTTCCCAAGGCTGGGCTAAGTCCAAGTATACAAAACGTTATACGGCCAGACTACGTAGTATGTGAGCCCACAGCCCAAGTCTTCCCCCATCTCTGCAACTTGCTGGGACCCTAGGCAAGTTACTCAGCCTCCCAGGCTTCACTTTCCGTGTCTATAAAGTAGGTATATGTACATACAAATATTTACATTTACCAGATGCCCACTAATTAATAAACACTAGCTGCTATTACTACTTTTAGGATAACTGCAAAGCACCCCATTTGCACTCCCTGCAAATCCCTGCCCCACCAGGTGCCTCACCGTTTCTTTGAGGGAGGTGGTGCTCTGTGTACGATTGACAATTGCAGAGCCATTCTGGTCCTGGAAACAAGGTGCATTGGCTTGGCCCACAATTTGTCCTTGGATTGCTGTGCCTATCACTGTACCCAGCACTTCCACGGTCATCCCTAGGCAGGGAAAGGGTCTTTTTGGATGTGACTCATGGCCCATAGGCCTGGGGAGGAAGGTCAGATGGGAATCAATCTTGGCTCCAGGTAAGTGGGCTCAGGGGCAGGGTGATGACATTTCAACCTACATTCATGGTCTTTCTTTACGAAACCTTCAGCTCAGTCCCCCTACCCTGCGGGGTCCCATTTGAGCAATAAAGAGGTTGAGTTATTTTTTAACATGCTTTCATGGATGGGGATATAATTCAATGGTTAAGTGCTTAGCAGACACAAGGCTCTGGGGTCAATCCCCAGCGTCACAAGAGACAGGGACAGAGGGAGGGGAGTTACACACACACACACACACACACACACACACACACACACACACGCACGCACGCACGCACGCACGCACGCACGCACGCACGCACATTAAAGAGTAGAGCAAAGAGCTAGGCCCACAAAATACAAGGTGTGGGAGGGGGGCTAGGAGAGGAGAGGTCCAGGGCCCCCTGTGGGCAGGGCTGAGCTGATGGGGGAGGGACTTACTATACTTACTATAGGCAGTGGCAGAGTCTCGCTCACTTTGCTCTGTGCTGATGAACATGGTGAGTGCTGAGTAGGGAACGTGGAAGCACTATTGTGGAAGAGAAGCAATCGGTCAGTTAGATGGATGGAGAGACCTGCAGAGGCCCCAGGGAATCACCCTTGACCCTGCCCCTTGCCAGAGTACCAAGTGGAGGAGCCTACACTCACCGTAACGAGTGTCTCAAAGAGGCAGTAGAAAAGCAGGTACCAAAGGAACCCATGTGACCTTCCCATCCCTGGTGGGAAGTCAGGCACGAACCAGATGAGGAAGTAGGCGATGATGGCCAGGGGAGTGGAGAAGATGATCCTAAGGAAGAGAAGGGTCTGAGTGGAGGCCAGAGAATTCTAAGAGCCCAAATCTGTCCCACAGGTGACAATCAATGGAGAAGGAAGTTTCTACTCTGAACCCTCCTAACCCACAGCCTCAGGGGGAAAGACTGATGGCCATGCCTGAAGGACAGACTGCGGGCAAGCTCCTGGACCAAAGTCTTGAGCAAGGAGCATGAAGGGGTCAGAGAGCAGGGAGCATGAAGTCAGATTCCAAGTCTCATGCATATCTTTCCTGGAGCAGGAGTCCCAGTGAAGAGTGAGGTCCCAGCATCTGCCCTGTACCCTCCGTTCTTCACCTGTACACACACTGGGAAGCTAGGGTGGGTGGGAGAGGCCAACTTCAGGTGGAGGAGAGAGGGGCCACGGAAGAGGAATGGGCCCAGTCACAGAACTCGAAGGAGGGTGGGGGGCAAAATCCGGTCCACATGCAAGTCCAACCTACCATGAGAGGCTATTCCTCAGGATGGATCAACTTCACAGCATTAGCATATGACGCTGAGTACAAAGGCTAAAAGGAGGAAGCCTCGGGCCAGCAATATGGCTCCAAGGGTAAAAGCGCTTGCTGCTAGGCCTAACAACCTGATATTTTCCCCTGGAACACGCACCAACTCCCACAAGTTGCCACATGCACTGTGGCATGCGCACATGTATGCGCACACGCTCACACACAAGCACAATAATTTTTTTTTTTTTTTTAAAGAGGAAGGCCGAGGTACATACGCTTCTGGGACCCAATTCTGAGTCTGTCACGATAAAAACTTAGTCTTGGGCAAGTTATTTAACTTCTCTGAGACTCGGCTTCACACTTATAAAATGGAAATAAGAAAAAGTACACTGCCTACATTCAACATTTACCCAAATATTTATGAAGCTCAAAAATATGCTAGAACTATTCTGACTGTTGAAGATGTATCCATGAGGAAAAAGACACCATTGCTCTCGCAGAACTCACACTCTAGTTGGTAAACAACATAAATCACATGTTATTCAGCCCTAAAAATGAGAATCTTGACACACGCTACAACACAGAACCTTGAGGAACGGCCATATGAAATAGGACTGTCTCTAAAAAGACAAGTATTGTACAGTTTAACTTATGGGAGTGGGGGTGGGTCTCCAAATCTAGTTTCATATTCACTCTGCAAGATATGTTAGCTGCTAAGGGCACTTACTATGCCTGATGACCTGAGTTCAAATTCACCGAACCCATATGGCAGAAAGAATGAACTCCTGAAAGTTGTCCCCTGACCTACACATATACCCCACAATATTTCACCCTTGAACAACAACAACAACAAAGGAAGTGGTTAATGGGGCGTGGGGGGGGGAGGAGTAGGAATTATCTCTTGATAAACTCAAAATTTTGGTTTGAAAGATGAAAAAGTATTGGAATGCACTAGGCAGTGGTGGTGTGTGCCTTGAATCCCAGCATTTGGGAGGCAGAGGCTGGCAGATCTCTGTGAGTTTGAGGCCAGCCTGGTCTACAGAGCGAGTTCTAGGATATCTAGAGCTGCACAGAGAGACCTCGTCTCGAAGAAAGAAAAAAAAAAAAAGGTTACATTGAGCTGGGCATGGTGGCACAGGACTGTAGTCCCCACATTCAAGAGACAGAGGCAAAAAAACAAAAAAACAAAAAAACAAAACAAAAAAAAAAACCCCGTGAATTCAAAGTCAACCTGGGCTACATAGTGAGATCTGTTTTTGTTTTTGCTTTTTTTTTTTTAAATGAAGGGCATGGGGGCTGGAGGGAGGGCTCAGCACTTAAGACCTAGGTTAATTTTCAGTACCTCATACCCTTTCTAACTCCAGTTTTCAAGAGATCCAACATCCTCTTTTGCCCTTAGGTACCAGGCACAGGTGTACATGCAAGCAAAACATTCACACACTTATATATATATATATATGTGTGTGTGTGTGTGTGTGTGTGTGTCTGATATATATATATGTATATGTGTGTGTCTGATATATATATATATGTATATGTGTGTGTCTGATATATATATATATAAATATATATATATATATATATGTGTGTGTGTGTGTGTGTGTTTGATTTTGCTTTCGTTTTTTGAGACAGGGTCTCTCTGTGTAACCATGTAGACCAGGCTAGCCTCAAATTCAGGGAATCCCTGACTCTGCTCTCAAGAGGTAGAAGCAGGTAGATTTCTGTGTGCTTGAGGGCAACCTGGTCTACATAACAAGTTGCAGGGCAGCCTGGGCTACATAATGAGACCCTGTCTCAAAAACAAAACAAACAAGGAAGGGTTGAGCTGGAGGTGTTGGTACATGACTATAATCTGAGCATTTAGGAGGTGGAGAATCAGGAGTTGGAGGCCAGCCTGGGCTTCAGGAAACCTAGTCTTCAAAGAACAAAACCAAGCAAAGATCAAGGCTATAGAACAATAAATTGCCTGGCATGTGCAAGGTCCTGTGTTTGAATTCAGAAATAAGTCCATAAATAAGGTAAACTTTATATACATACATATATATGTATATATATTATATATATTGTCATGGTCTTTATATAGTTATATAACCGATTAAAAGGTGGCAAATGCTATGAAGAAAAGAAAACAGGCTACATTAGGCTAAAGCCAAAGCAAGGTAAGTAGACACCACACTGAGGTTGCAGTCACAACTGGCTGAGCGGGCAGTAACTGAGAAGGTGTGGATGTGGTCAGGGAGCCTGCATTACAGACCTCTGAGGCAACTGTGGGCCCAGGCAGGGGACAGTCAGTGCAAAGGTCCTTAGGCCAGAGTATGGAACAGCAGGCAGGGCCCATGGGCTGGAGCGCAGTGAGCAAGGGAGATGGAATTAGGAGATAACGTGGAGAAAATGGGACACCTCACAGGCAAGTAGAAGGACTTCTACTCTGTGGGGTGAAGTAGACTCCAATCTTAAGTAAGTTGACAGAAAAAATGTTGAACAGTACTTGGGACATTAAGTGTTTGCTGTGATCATATCAGGAGGGTTCAACAGGAGAAGTGGCCTTCGGGAACCACTACAGGCCAGGACCACGAGTGGACAATTACTGGTAATCAACCTCAGGGGCAGCCTGCTGCATCTCAGCCTCTCCTGCGTGTCCCTGATGACTGGGTCTCACAGATGGCCTTAGAAGTCCTGGGAAACAAAGTCAGCACCCTTGTAGTTTGTAGTAGGGGCTTGGAGTAGGAACTGCCCTGGCTAGGGCTAACACTAAACAACCCGGACAGATCCAGCCTCTCTATGGTGTCTGGACCTGAGGAGATGCAACCTGGGATGAATACAAGGGCCCCTCAGCCTATGAGCCATCGCATGTGTATTCTGACACATACCCAGGCACTTGCCACCCAGAATGCAGCCTAAGGGGTCCCCAGCAACTTCCATGGAGTAACTGTCATACTGATAAGTAAAAGTCCTCAGATCTCCCTCCCACAGGGAGGCCTTGCTGGCTCTCCTTCTCCTTCCACCCCTCCACGTTGTCTCCTCAGAAAACAGGGCTCCTCCTCAGCCTTCCTCAAACACTCCATCCTCTTAGGCGGGCAGCTGAACAGCGATGCTGGCCCAGGAACCCGATGTGACTGGGAGTAACCCCGTGCCGCAGCGCAGCAGACAGTGGCCTCCTATTGGCTGGGCCTCATGAGGCGATGTGGGAGCAGGGCCCCGCCCTCCACCAGCTGCCAGGAGGCCGGCACCCGGCCAAGTCTCACAGGCTGGCGGGACTCCCTGAGTAGCTTGCCCAGGTAAAGAAGGCTCTTCTGCCCTCCCCTCCATCCCCTTGGCCATGAAGCCTGGATCAAAGGCTCCAAGCTGGGCTTTTGCCAGGGGCTGGCAGGATTGGGGTGGGTGGGGGGCCTCGTGGGAAAGGAAACTGTGGAGGTGCAGAGGCTGCTGGAAGATCTTTGAAGGCCGGAGACCAGGTATGGGCGCCCCTGGGGCAGGAAGGCGCCCACTTAAGCTTGGATGGGCTGGAGATGAAAGGGGTACACTCCCCCACCCCCTGAAGCAGGATGTCCTGGAGGGAACCAGAGCCCCGGCTTGGCCTGTGTGTGTGTCTCCATCACTGTCTGATCTATGGCAACTGCCTCCCCCAACCTTGCCCCACCGGCTGAGGCTGAACAGCACCAAGAGAAGAAATAGTCCCTTCACTCAAGGCATTGGAAATGATGGGTCTGCAATTCTATTCTCAGCATCGTCCCTACCTGTGGCCTACCATTAACCACCTTGAAGGAATGTCAAATTGGGTATCAATACCTGCCAGGCACTATTCTGAGTGGTTTACATATTAAAATCCTCATCATACTTCCATTTTACCTAAGGTTCAGAGCTGTTAAGTAACTTGCTCAAGACAGCACATCTGTAAATAGTGAAACTGCCATTCAAACTCAGGCAACCTCTGAACTCTTCTGAAGACCAACTTCTGCCACTACAGAAGTGACCAATGGGAGAAATGAGGATTTCAGCTTCACCAGAGTGGATGGAACTTGGGGAACACTGAGGCCTGAGCTGAGGGAGGGTAACTAACTCCACACTTTGGCCAGCCCAGAAATGAACTGGCTAGGTGTCCCAGTGCCCATGTCTGGGGCAGGTAAGACCTCAGCTTGGTTTCCAACACCTTTGAGCTTTTGTGTCACCCTTTGCCCTCAAGCCCCAGCCTTCGACAAGAGCTAGAAGGACAGAGGGAAAGATGCAACAGAAGCCTGGCCCTCAGCATGTCTAAGGAGTGCCTCTCTACTTACCAGGGCATGAGGCGGCCCAGGCGGGTCCAGGAGGACTTGCTGATGCAGAAGCCCACCAGAGGGTCAGTGAAGGCATCCCAGGCTCGGCCCACAAAAAGGATAATGGAAGCAGGGAGTGGTTCCACCTGCCATGGGGAAGAGGCCGAAGAAGACATCCTTCAACCTTTGGTTCACCTTAGAGGGGCTTCCCTCACTGCTGCAGCCAGGCCACCATGACCGGCTCCCACCTGGGTCTTTAGTGTTTCCACTCACTTTTCTCATTTTTGAGACAGGGTTTCTCTTGTGTATCCCTGGCGGTCCTGGAACTCACTCTGTAGATCAGGCTGGCCTTAAACTCAGATCCACCTGCCTCTGCCTCCCGAGTGCTGGATCAAAGGTGTGGGCCACCACCACCCAGTTTCACTCACTTTCTTAAGAATGACAATAGCAGATCCAGGGGGTTAGCTCAATGGTAGCATGATTGCTTGCCTGGAATGGATGATTGCTTGCCTGGAGTAGATGACTGCTTGCCTACAATGGATGATTGCTTGCCTGGAATGGATGAGGTGTTGGGTTCAATTCCCTCACAGTGTGAAAAACAATAATGACAACAGTAGCTGGGCAGTGGTGTTGCATGCCTTTAATTCCAGAACTCGGGAGGCAGAGGCAGGTGGATCTCAGTGAGTTTGAGGCCAGCCTGGTCTACAGAGCGAGTTCCAGGACAACCTCCAAAGCAATACAGAGAAACCCTGTCTCGAAAAACCAATGATGATGATGATGATGACGACAAAAGCATTTCTCTGATAACTGTGTTATCAGAGTAAGACTGTCCAAAGCTTTCCTGGTTCTTTCCTTCCCCTCTGCTACACTTAAAACCATCTCACCAAACAGAATGAACACAGAATCATTTCCTTCCTTCCATCTCACAGTTCTGAGCCCCTGACCACCTGATAACAGAGCTAGTATTTGTTCCCTGGACAACCACAATGAGCCTCAGTTTTGCCATCTGTGTAAGAGTTATGGGTTGTGGTGTGTTTTATGAGGTCAGGCTTTATCCTGGATATGGAAAGAAGAATGGATAGATGCTTTCTTTCATCATCTTTTTTTTTTTAGGATTCATTTTATTATTTTAAATTATGTGATTGATTATGTGGGGCAGGGAGTGTGTTGAATGAATATAGGAGACCAAGAGCACTGGATCCCCTAGAGCTGGAGTTGTAGGCAGCTGTGGTTGTGAGTGGCCTGGTATGGGTACTTACGACCCAGGTGTTCTGAAGAAATCATAAGCCCTTAACCAGTGAGCAACCTCTCCAGTAACTTCCCCCACCATGACACTGTGTGTGTGTGTGTGTGTGTGTGTGTGTGTGTGAGAGAGAGAGAGAGAGAGAGAGAGAGAGAGAGAGAGAGAGAGAGAGACAGACAGACAGACAAGGTCTCATTTGTAGTCCTGACTGGCCAGTGCTGGTGTTACAGATGTGTGCCACTATGCCTGCTCCATAGATGTTTTTTAGAAAGTGGCCAGTCACCTCCAAAAACTCTAGGTTCTAAATACAAATTTTTCTGGCTTCAACCTCATCCATAAAACTTTTATTTATTTATTTACTTTGTTTTTGAGACAGGGTCCCAGGCTGGTTTTGAAATCTCAATCCTCCTGTCTCAGCCTGCTAAGTACTGGGGTAACCGGCATGTGCCGCCCTGTCCAGTTGTCAAAACCCTGCACTGGAAAGTTGGTGGCCCTTCATGAACTGTTCTCCCCTACCCTACACTCACCCCACTTACTCTAACCCCATTTTATGCTCAACTGCAAGTTCCTCTTAATTATAACCCCCTAGAGACCCAGCCATGGGAACTATTTGAAACCTAGTTACTGAATGAGTCTTCTGTCCTTTCTGGGGCTCAGTGTTCCACACCTGCAAATGGAAACTAATATGCCTCACTTGCCCAGCGATGCTACACAGAGGGCACCCTGGAGCCATGGTTACTCAGTCTCCCACTTTCTCATCCAGACAGAGTGAATTCTTTGGATGCCAGGCTGCAGGCCAAGGCTTCTCAAATACACACAGTAGCCCTGCTTCACCCAAACTATCCCTCCCCAGCAGAGACCCCAAGTAATGGGGCATTCTAAGATGCCCACACCTTCAGGTTTCCCTACCCACCACCAAGCTGCCACTTCTCAGGTGAGGGTGAGATACAATTCTTCCAAGAGCCTGGCAACATCCATTAAAACCCTGAGCCAAGCCAGCTGACTGTCTTTCAGCCAGGGACATGGTGTGCCAGTCTCTTCTAAGAACAGCGTCACCAATGGGTCCCATTCTCCCTCACAGCCGCTTAGTCCTCCAGGCTCTATTGCTCCTGCCAGGCAAGGGAGAGTCGCCAGCTATGGTCCCTGGGGCAGACAGACACCCCCACACACACACCCACATTTCCTAAAGCCTTAGTTTTCATCCACTGTGACCCTGAGTGGCAGCCAAGGAATGTGTTCTGGTCCTGTTTTACTATAAGGGAAAACTGAGTGAACCCACCAAAAGGAGCCTACTGCTTCTACCTCTGGATACTGGAGACGCCTTTGGCGCTCAGGCACTCACCTTAGCCACATCCAGCAGATAGATCTGCAGAAAAAACCCCAGGGCACAGCCTGTTAGCTGGTATGGGGCCCCTCCAACTGCATAACAAAGCTTGTTGCAAATGGACAATTGCTGCTTCTTCTTTGGTTCCTTCTGGGGAGAAAAGGAAAGCCTGGGTGTAGCAACCTAGAAGGTGCCAGAGGCCAATTGGGCCAGCAGGAACAGCTCCCATCTTGCCCAATTCCCACCTAGGTAAATCCTACTTACCCTACCCCAGAAGAAGTTGGCCCTTAAACTTAGACTTATCCCCCTACCTCCTCCAGACAATGAGGAAACCTATCACCCTCCATCTTTAAAGATCTTCTCCCAGGCCAGGTGTGATGTCACATGCATTTAATCCCAGCCCTTGGGAGGCAGAGCCAGGCAGGTCTCTGAGCTTGAGGCCAGCCAGCCTCAAGAGAGTTCCTAGACAGCCAGGACTACACAGAGAAACCCTGTCTCAAACAAACAAAACCAAACAAACAAATATAAAAATCTTCTCCCAGGCCCCCAGCCATTGCTCCTTTCCAAGTTACCCAGAGAGAGCATGTTGTAGCAGTGGACCGGTTCCTGCCCCGCACTAGCTGCCACAACCTGAAAATCCTCTTGCTGCCCAAGGCTGCCTGAGCCCAGCCCAGGCTCCCTCCCTGACGCCCCGCAGGAGCCAGGATCCACCTGCCTACTTCGTGAGGCACCAAGGCTGCAGGGAGGCCCCAGCCTAGCCCACTGCATCCACAGCTGTTCCTTCCATCTGTCTCAAACTTCCCGGGCCCCTATGGGCAATCTTCAGCTCCAGGCAAACCCTTGAACAGCCCTACCTTCCAGCTCCCTGACACAAACTCCTTCCAGCTCCCTGACACAAACTCCTTCCAGCTCCTAGGGGACCTTGGAGAGGGGTGAAAGAGCTCCAGGTGCAGGGCTCGGCCTTCTCCGGGTGGAGCACTAGGGGTGGCTGAGGTTGCCCGGGGAAAGTAGAGATTAGTCATACATGGCAACAGCATAATTGCTCACTCGCTCCTTCCAAGATCAGTTAATAAAATTAAAAGGAAAAGTTAAGCACCTCCCAAGAGGATCTATTGTCAGCAACCCCTTTCCTGGGGGCCGCATGGTTTCATAGGGTTGTTAAATAGATGCACAGAGCTAGGACTGATCAGAGAGCGAGAGAAAGAGAGAGAGAGAGGGACGGGGAGTCGAGACGCGCGGAAAGCTGTGCCTGTGAACCTATCACACAAACGCTTTCCGCATGCGGCTCCTTTAAGAGCAGAGCCCTTGTTCTTATGAATGAACTTGAGCGGCCCTTCCAGAGTTAAAGCGTGAGAGTGGAGGGGTGAGAGATGGAGCACCAAGGGGACTCTCGGATTTTGGGGGTCTTTCCAGATCTAAGGAGAGAAACTAGCGTGGCTCAGGACAGAAGAACCTAGAGAGCTGGGGAGAGCCCCACGCCATGTAGAGTTGCCGGCACTGCTCTTGGCGCAAACCCAGTGTAGGGGTGAGCAAAGGGGCTACAGACTTTCTCCATCACTCCCAGGTCCCGGAGCACCCCTTGGACTTTCTTCTTTTCCAAGCCTCGCTGTACCCTGCTACCCTCCAGTGTCCCAAGACCAGGCCTAATCGCAGAAGCCCCTGTGCCCACCTCTCGGCCTGCCCACCACCCCTTGTCCTCCTCTCGGGACCTCACCTTCACCTGGACCGGCCGGTCACTGGCTTGGAGGATGCCGGTGGGGAGCAGCCCCGCCGCGGAACCGCTCTCAGCGCCCTCTCCTTTGGCCATGACCCGCGGGCCACGCCGTCTGGAACCGGGACGCCGAGATGCTGCTGTGTTCTGCCGGCCCGCGCTCGCCTGGGGCTCCCCGTCCTAGGCGCAGCCGCAGCTACCAGCACGTTTGCCAGCACTGAGCAAACCAGGAACGCCGGCAAGGAAAACTCCCTTGTATGCCCCCTCCGCGCCTCTTAAAGGTTCGGTCCTGAGCTTCCAGCCAATCCCCGCACGCGCCTGCCCTATTCGTCTGGCGGAGCCTCACTGCTGAGCCACGTTCTCAAAGCCGGCATCCAGCAACGCGTGCTCCTTGCTACCTAAGCAAGGCTGAAAAGCCCACCTGACTCGCCCGAGGAAACTGAAGCTCAAGGCTGAAAGTGACCTGTCCGAGGTCCTCCAGAGTGAGTTCTCCCTGAGTCGAGCCTGCTAGCCCATGAACCCCGATCTGCCCCCTTTAAAATCTGGAGTCAGGTGGTTTATCCCCTCCCCCAAATCTGAGGTCATAGGCTGCAACTTTCACTATCAATGTCCCTCTCTCAAGATTGGCAGTTTCTTGTTTTTGCCTTTGATATTTAGGGAACCATTTTCAATGGGACAGAAAAATTAGCCAGCTCAGTGGCTGCCCCTTCTAACAGGGAAGCTCTCAAGTTATACGAAGGAGTTATGGCCACAGTAGCCTTTTATGGATAGCTTCTAACAGGTTTGACATTGGGTGCTCACGAACTCCATCTGAGGGCGGTACTATTATTATCCCCATTTTACAGCCGAGGAAAAGACACAGAAGAGAAGCTGTTATGACAGAGTATACAGGCCAGGAAGGTTTCGTCCAGTTCCTAAGTCTTTGCTCATGATTCTCTTGCTCAGCCACTCAGCATAAATTACAGAAGGCTGCACTGGGTATAAGTGCTCCCAGACAGGAAGCCCTGGGAGATACAAGACTCCAACAGCCCTCGGTGTCAAAAAGAAAAAAAAAAAAAAAGGAAAGCTTTGAGAAAGAGAATACAGAGGAATGTGGTCTTTGAAAGACGGGAGGACCTTCATCTAAACAGGCCAGGCATAGCTGCCAGCAAAGAACAGCCTTTTTTTCCACCTCTGCTAACACCACCCCAGGCTTCCCAGATCCCCAGCAGCCTGGGTGAAGTCCAGCTTCTCCCTCATCAGTGAAGTTACTGCTGAGATTCTCAGAGGCCACTCACACAGGACCTGTGTTTCTCCATGCTGGGCTTCCTTTTAATTTTTCCCCCTTTTAATTCAAATTGCAGGGAAGAGATATTGAGATCTGATTCCCCCACCATTACCATAGCACCCTCCCTGGTTCATCCTGGCAGATCCCATCTGGGCACACCTCTGTACAGAAACAAGCTAGTCTGTCTGGTGTTGGTGGCACATGCCTTTAATCCCAGCACTCTGGAGGCAGAAGCAGGTAGATCTCTGAGTTCCAGACCAGCCTGGTCTACAAGAGCTAGTTCCAGGACAGCCCCCAAAGCCACAGAGAATCCCTGTCTTGAAAAAAAAAAAAAAAAAGAAAAAAGAAAGAAAGAAAAAAAGAAAGAAAGAAAGAAGCCAGTCAAACAGTGGAGACCATCAGAAGGCAAGGACAGGGCTCTGTGTCCCCACTGTAAGTTGTGTGTCACTACCCTGTCTCATAAGAAGACATGGTCAGGCTCTGTGTCTACACTGTGAGCTGTGTGACACAACCCTGTCCCATAAGAAGGCACAGATGGGGCTCCATGCCCCACTGCGAGCCATGTGACACTACCCTGTCTCTTCCCTGCTGTTGTCTTGATTTGACTAAGGAGTCCTCTCTGGTCCCTTCCAGCCCTAAATTCTTTACTCCCTTGAATCACAGCATTCCATAAATGATCTGAATCACCAGGCCAGACCATGCCCTCCTTGAAAATAAAAACTCTATATCTCTTTTACTTCCACCTCCCACGAACACAGTGAGTGTATGTTGGAACACCAGAGCAGCCCATTCAGAAAAGTCACAGGCACCTTCATGTCCCAGCTACACAGCTGGTTCTGGACATTCTGTTAGCCTCCTTGTATACAAAGTAGGAACATACCTACTAGGGTTGCTTGGGGGGCATGACAAGAAATTATACAGGAAGCATTTAGCACAAGAACTTGGGAGCTGAGGCTGGGCTGGTCCCCTCCTGGCCTGATTCCAGTCTGTCAGTGTAGCAATGCAAGATTCCAGATATGGCCTGACCAAGCCAGCACAATAGGCCTATTATTTCCCCCAGTCTGGACACGACACATTGTTAATACAGCCTAAGACTGCTAGGCTTCAGAGCCTTTCTCTCCCATGATCAGTTCCCATCAGGTTATGGTTAACTAAATCATTCAGATCCTTCTCACCAGAGCTTGGGGTCAAGTCAAGTTTCTTCACCATCCTCCACTTTGTGTAATGCCGTCAAGCTCTCGGCAGAATAATGTCATCTTGCCTATTTCAGCCTGTAGAAACTGTTTTGAATTCCAGCTCTATTGTCTACAATTTTCTTCCATCTAAATTCAGGCCCAGCTTGCACTTACAACTTCAATTCTACCGCATTGGTCAGGACGGAGCGTGGTAACGCAACACTAGAGAAACTCGTGTACCGTGAGCTGAGTCAGAGCAACACTAACACAACAGTTCCCAGTTACCACATACCCATTGTGTGTGTACTGCACAAACACTGTGCTAAGTGCTTTGCTTTGAATGGACCATCTAGTTCACTTCTTCCAACACTAACTAGGGTTTTTTTGTTTTTGTTTTTGTTTTTATCACCTCCATCCTAGAGAGAAACTGGAAACTAAAAGAAAGTTTGATTTTATAAACCTGATGACAGATTTGGTTGTTATCAGTCAGGCACCTACAGCCCCTGATTATATGACTCCATTAGTCCCTGTAGACAGTCTCCTTTCTACCTCCTTATATCCGTACTACCAGGCCCAGAGCCCACATAACTTTGCTGAATCTCTGGAAACCTTACCAGCCCTATTAGCCTCAGAAGACTGGAGCATAAACCTGGGCCCCTTCTTCACAGCTACCATTTTCTCCTGAAAGAATTTCTCCCTAGTGGGTAGGCAGCTTCCCCTCCAATGGGAGGACTGTCCTTTCTGGGTCTAGCTCAAGCTCTCAGTTAAGGACTAATGAGAGTACGTTCTCCATGTTGCGCGGCACCTCTCTGCATCCATGCAAATCTGCTACTGTGTTCTCCCCCAGAGAACTTCCAGGTCCCCTGACCTTTCTAGAAGCGGAGAAGTAGAATATACAAATGTCCCAGAGGGGTTAAGAATATGGGCCAGTTGGTAGCGTGCTGGTCTAGCATGCATGAAGTCCCAAGTTTCATTCCCAGTAACTAGCATAGGGGTGCATGCCTGTTATCCTAGCACTTAGGAGACTGAGGCAGGAGGATTGTTCAAGACTAGCTAGCCAAGACAGGGATGGGGGACTGGAAGGTGGTGCACACCTTTAATCTCAGCACTCCGGAGGCAGAGGTAGGTGAATCTGAGTTCAAGCCCAGCCTGGTCTACAGAGCAAGTTCCAGGACAGCCAAAGCTACATAGAGAAACCCTGCCTTGAAAAAAAAAAGGGGGGGGGTAGGAAGCCATACAGGAAAACACCAGATGTGTTCATGGGTAAATGTACACTCTCCTCCCACATGCATGCATACACACGCAAGTGCATGCATACATACACATGCAGTGATACATTGGCTATGATTTAACAAAGCCACCGGGGATCGGAATGCACACTAGTTTGCCATAGAAGCTGGGCAGTGGTGGCACACACCTTTAATCCCAGGACTAGGAGACAGAAGCAGATGGATCTCTGTGAGTCCAAGACCACCCTGGGCCACCAGAGAGTGGATCAGTCTAAAAGAGAAACAGAGCTCATGCTTTTAATCTAAGCACTAGAGAGGTGTATAAGGAAGAAGCAAAGGTCTCATATGAGATTCAGTTTCCAGTCACAGGGAAGACAAGAGCTCCATTTCAGCCTTGGTAGAGGTAAGAGCTACTGGCTGCCTGCTTTGCTTTTCTGATCTTCAGGCAAGCTTTATTAAATCATATATCACCACACACACAAACACACACACACACATGCACACATGCACACAATACCTACCTCATTGGGTTGACATGAGTACATGAAGATTAAATGGAATGTTTAAAATAGTGAGCTTGACACACTACAAGCCAGTGATTCTCAACTTGTGGGTTGTGACCCCTTTGGGGGTCACATATCAGATATCCTGAATATCAGATATTTACATTACAATTTATAACAGTAGCAAGTTACATTTATGAAGTCACAACAAAGTAACTTTATTGTTGGGAGTTATCACAACATGAGGAACTGTATTAAAGGGTCTCAGCATTAGGAAGGTTGAGAACCACCACTGTAAGCACTTTATAAAGTGCTGTTTTTATTGTTATCATTATTTCCATACTGGGAAAAACCTCGCCAAGTAAGACTCTTTTTGCCAAGGAGATAAAATTTGCTTGTAACTAGCACTAGCTGTGCATCTTTCATCCCAGTACTGAGGAAACAGAGGCAGGCAGATCTCTGTGAGTTTGAGGCCAGCCTGGTCTACAGAGTGGGTTCCAGGACAGGCAGGGCTATAGAAAGACCTTGTGTCAACAAGAAAAAAAAATTGTTGTAAATGGTTAGGGGCTAGAGCACATCTAATGACTCGGGATGGTATTTCTGGCCCAGCCGGACACTGCCTGGACAGGTTACCGAAGGAACTACTTGGAAGTTGGTACTCGCAAATTATTGTTGAGGAAAACTGTTGTTGAATGTATTGCTGCCAGCTGGAATATTTGCAATCTGTCACTTAGTAGGAAGATTGCTCTATACTCCCAACCTGTCAGATCTGTGACCCTGACTTCTAGAGAAAAGGGTCAAGCCCACACTTGGCTCAACAATTCACTGTCCAATTTACATCCTGGGTGGTGATGCTGTAGGGAACGGGCAGGTCCTGGAGCAAGGGCTTCCTGGAGTAGATGCTGGCATAGGGATGTCTCATCTTGTTTCTGGTCTTGTCTCTTTGTTTACCTTGTGAAGAGGAGGTGGGGCAGAAAACTAGGAGAAGAGAACTATGAAGATCCCAAGAGAGGCTCCTTGTAGAGGAAGTATCTGAGGGCCTTTGAAGTCACTTGAGGCTGCCACTTCCAGGAATATTGGTTAGGTAATTATGGATCAGGAGAGCCCTCAAGACTGATCTATCTGATCTCAGGAGGCCATGGACCACTCCACAGGAATACTTCCTAAGCTGGATGATTGGAGATTCTAACCCCCAGTTCTCAGGGAACTGAGGAACATGGAGAGTACACAGAGATTCCATGGGGCAACAAGTACCCCTGCTTCCAACTAGTGCCTCAGGGTCTTCTCATTCTGCATTCTCACAAGTTCAAGATCCCTGTCCCCAGACAAAAGAGACAGCCCCACTCCCACTGCTGAGGAAATATAAAGATGAAGAAATAGTAGAAGCTGGAAGATGTCACCCTTGGCTCGAAAAGCCACGCTAAGACTGTACAGTGCTGGGGAAGCAGCAGTGATTTGGGCCAAGCTACCAGGTGCCCTCAGGGCTCATGAGATCAAATGAAGAGCTCCTTGAGCAAGAGCCCAGGCAGAAGAGAGGGTGAGGATGAGTGCCTGAGCAATACCTCTCTCTTCCTGGCTAGCCAGTACGATGACCTCCTCATGCTCACACCATGTTTCTGCAAGGAGGCCCTGCCCTACTCCGATAGCCTTGACCCATTCATAGTTGGAAGAGCCTAGACTCAGGTTAATTGGACAGGAAGGAACAGAGCTTGCCTTGTTCCCAGAGTCCTGCCCCCTCTTCCGGCTTCCTTTTTATCCATCTGAACAGATAGCTACTTCCCATCTCCACTGGGGCATGCCAGGACCTTATGATAATGTTTGATCTCATTCATATTGATTAAAGGCAAAAAGAGATAACAGCGTAGCCGGGACCTAGCTAGGTTCGTCAGGGTTCTGTGCCTGGTTGCATATGTGATTTGAGGCTGTTCACAACTTCTCTGTATCTCTTGTATGTTAGTATTCAGGCATCTGTACTAGCCTGTTCTTGGGTTCTGACAGGGTGTGCCCTCAGCCGCAGCCACTAAGAGCACCACCTGTGCACATTCACTGTGTTCCCTTTTAAAAGAGCTCTGCCCACCTCCTATCCTTCTATCCTTCTCTCTCTCTCTCCCTCCTTCTCTCCTCCCTCTTTCCTTCCCTCCCTCCCTTCCTCTCTCTCTCTCTCTCTCTCTCTCTCTCTCTCTCTCTCTCTCTCTCTCTCTCTGTCCATCTTTCCTGTCTCCTCCTGCTCCTGTCCCCAGAAGCCGGTCTCCCCACTCCCCTCCCCTTTTTATGATCCCTTTCCCCAAAAAAGAAAAAAAAACCAAAAAACTAAACAAACAAACAAAAAAAGAAAACCCTCTGCTTGAATCCTGTTGCATGGCATCTTTCTCTCTCACACTGCTTTTCTTATAATACAACAATGTATCTAATCTGTATTTACGCTTCATGGTGCTATCCTGATGATCTAGTGAGACAAGTTGTGTGTTCAAAACAAACTTTACAGGTCACAAGGCATGATAGATTCTTTTCTTCACCTGCTCCTGACTGTCAAGATGTGTGCTTTTGATGAATAGGCACTGGGAGAATGTAGAACTAAAGGCACCCTGCTGTGGATCGGTGGGTAGAGGTGGGAGGGGAGGGAGCTGGAGAGCACAAAAGGACACTTAAGGGAATCGGGGGGGGGGGGGGGGGGGGGGGCTTATGGATGCAGTCATGAAAGCTTTCTTTGGACCAGCACAGAGATGAACAAGGTATGGCCCATCTTGTCTTTTAAAGAGATCACATCTAGTTGTGGAAGGAGATACAGGCAGAATATGACCACATGACATTAGCAAGTCCTGTAGAACTCCATCTGGTGCCCAGAATTGAGAACCCCAGATTCTGACTGAGGGACATAAGTCTTGGAAGACTTCACGGAGGAGGCAGTGACAGAGCCCTGTGGGATGCGGTGAGGAAGTAGGATGTGAGACAAAGGGAATGCCTGGACACAGAGGTGATGGGGCCAGGGTGCAGGAGCAGTGAGCAGCTTGCACTGGCTAGTGTGGTAACTGGTGGTCTGTGAAGCTTCAATGGTAGGAGCTTTGCAGCTTCATCCTACAGGCAGAGGGGAACCCTAGGAAGAGCTCTGAGCAGAAGAGTGAAGTGATTGGGGGCTTCCTATGCAGAGTTTGGGGCCTGAGCTGGGTGATGGGGACTGCTGAGCCTGAATTGTGTGTTCGGTGACACACTTGCTCATCATCCTCAGACTCCCATCCCACCCTCCCAGATGACAGCAGCAGCGCTTCAGTCCCTCTAAGTCAATTTTTCTTTTTGCCTTTTTGAGACAGTTTCCCTGTGTAGTCCGGGAACTCTCCCTATAGACCAGGCTGGCCTCAAACTCACAGAGATCCACCTACCTCTGCCTCCCAAGTCCCAGGACTAAAGGGGTGCACCACCACCGTGCCCACCTCAACTCTTAATAATAATCAGAGGATTAAAAATAAAATCTGAGCCAGGCATTGGTGGTGCACGCCTTTAATCCCAGCACTAGGGAGGTAGAGGCAGGTGGATCTCTGTGAGTTTGAGGCCAGCCTGGTCTACAGAGTGAATTCCAGGATAGGCTCCAAAGCTATACAGAGAAACCTTGTCTCAAAAAATAAAAAACAAAACAAAACAAAAAAATAAATAAAATCTGAGCCAGGCATGGTGGCGCACACCTTTAATCCCAGTGCTTGGGAGGCCGAGGCAGGAGAATCTCTGTGATCCAACTTGGTTTATTGAGAGAACTCCAGGCCAGTCAGGGCAACATAGTGAAACCCTGTCACAAAACAACAACAAAAACAACCAAATAAACAAAAAGTTGGACTGGGGGTATAGCTCAATTGCTAAAGAGTTCACACATAAGAATCCGAATTCAAGCCAGGAGATGGTGGCTCACACCTTCAATTCCAGCACTCAGGAGGCAGAGGCAGGTAGATGCCTGAGTTTGAGCCCAACCTATTCTACAGAGTAAGTTCCAGGACAGCCAGAATACACAGAGAAACCCTGTCTCAAAAAAACAAACAAAAAAACAAAACAAAACAAAACAACAAAAAAAAAGAATTTGAGCTCGGATCCCAGGCTCTCATGTAAAAATGTGAGCACGCTCCTCTAATCCCAGTGCTGAGAAAGGAGGCTAGTGAGTCTAGCCCAATATGTGAGCTCCAAATTCAGGGAGAGACAGGTCTCAAAAATAAATTGGAGGATCAGTGAGATGGTTCAGTGAGGAAGGGCATTTGCTGACAAGCCCAGTGACCTGAGTTCAATCCCGGGATCCACGTGATAGAGGGAGAGAACTAACTCCTGCCAGTTGTACAGTGGTTCACACACACACAGACACACAAAAATAAATAAATGTAAAACTTAAAAATAAAGTGGAGAATGACTGAGGAAGACACCTAGTCTTGACCTCTGGTCTCACATGTATGTTCACACACACACACACACACACACACACACACACACACACACACACACACTACAAATGTAGCTGTTGGTACAGTGCTTATCTAGTATGCCTAAAATTCTAGGTTCAGTCCCCAGAACAACATAATCTGCCCGGGTGGTACATGCCAGTAACCCCAACATTTGGGAGGTAAAGGCAGGAGCAACAGAAGTTCAAGGCCATCCTCAGATACATATCAAGTTTGAGGCCAGTTTAGGTTACAGAAGACCTGGTCCAAAAAAAGGGGAAAAAAAAATCTGTTTTATCACCCTTTGAAGCAACCTATTTTAAACATTCAATAAATGTTGATAGTAAGGAATAAGTTAAGTGGGGCATGGTGGCACACCCCTATATTTCCAGCCCTGTAAATCCAGAGGCAGGAGTTCAAGGCCTTCACTGACTACACATCAACTTCAAGACCAGACTGGGGTACTTGAGACTGAGAACCTCTAGACCCCAAGAGAAAGGCTGCAAGAAGGGTCTTCGGTGGTAGTCTTGTCTCCTGATTCTTAGTTTCAGTCTCAGTAAGCATCTCCTAATTTCCCATGAGTGCTGAGGTCAGAGAGAGACAGGACTTGCCGGAAGTTAAACAGTAGCAGCAGAAGCTGCAGCTGCAGCTTCCTGTCCCATCCTGTCTGGTTCTGAGGAGCAGCCCTTGCAGAGAAAGCCGTCTGCTTTGTCTAGGTTTCTGAATACTCACAGTAGATTGTCCAGACCATAGAACACCCACCTGCCCTTCTGTGCCTCCCTCTCACCAGGGATTAGCTTGGCATCTGAAATCCCCTCCATGGCTTCTATCCTTGCACTGTTTTGGCCGGTGCTAGGAAGTGTCAGGGAGCTGGTATCCTCTGGGCTAGGTACAGAGAGCTAGGTTGGAATCTCATTCAAGGTAGGATTCTCTTATGTTTTTTGGGTTTTTTTTGGGGGGGGGGGGCGTTGTTTTTTGTTTTTGTTTTTGTTTTTGGTTTTTTTGAGACAGGGTTTCTCTGTGTAGCTTTGGAGTCTATCCTGGCACTTGCTCTGGAGACCAGGCTGGCCTCGAACTCACAGAGATCTACCTGCCTCTGCCTCTGAGTGCTGGGATTAAAGGCGTGTGCCACCACCATGCCCAGCTTAAAGTTGGACTCTTTTGTTTGTTTGTTTGTTTTTTGTTTTTTGTTTTTCAAGACAGGGTTTCTCTGTGTGGCTTTGGAGCTAAAGTTGGACTCTTAAATCTGGAGTTAAGATGGGGCCTGGCAAGCCTGGAGGTGGAGGCCTTTAATTTGGAGGCAGAGGCGGGCAAATCTCTGAGTTTGAGGCCAGCCTGGTCTACAGAGCAAGTTCTAGGACAACCAGGGCTACATATACAGAAAAACCCTGTCTCAAAAATCAAACAAAGATGGGACCTGGCCTGGTCTGGGTTCTAGGTTTCTGGGTGTGTTCTGAGCTGGACTCCACTGCTCTATTGTGATTTAGCTTTGGTCTGAGTGCTAGTACCACAGCTTAGACCTTCTGAGCCCTAGGCTTTGAGCCTCTGAGCTGGGTCCAGTCCTGGGATTGAACAAAAGTTCTCAGCCTTGGTCTTTGGCTCAGGCTGGACTTTGGGCCTAGTACAGTTGGTTCTCTGAGTTCTGCAAGCTGGGTTCCGAGCTTGAGACTTTGGACTAGGGTTGGTCTGGCTTGGGCTCTGGGTTCTGGGCTCTGGGTTATACATTAGCACTGGGATGGTTTTGAGGTCTGGGCTCTGGGTCTCATCTCTAAACGAACTTGGGTGCTGGGTGGGGTTCTAGACTGAGGTAGTCAACTGTAGTCTCTGAAGTGCAGCTTATGTGGAGTTGTTCCCAAAGGGAGCAAGGCCTTTCACCCCACTCATCCTCTTGGAAACTCAGCTTTGCTCCTCCTGGGACAGTGGGGGCAAGTGAAGGTACTAGTAGGTTCCCTGAGTTGCCAGAAGGAAGTAGAAGGTAAAGGGTAGGGCAAGTGGCATATTGAATGTCCTCAGGTGACCACAGGCAACCCTGCCTGTTATCAGGACCCTTCCACTAAGCAGGGAACAGTGAAGAAGCCTTAATCTAGTCCACAGCCTGGCTTCTTGGGGACCAGCACGAGAGAAAGGCAGTATGCAGAGCTTGAATCTGAGAGGGGAGTATCCATCCCCAACCTCATTCCCAGAGATGTTGCCCTTGTCCTACCCTCTAGCCACAAGTGAGGGTTAAATCATTGAGGCTTCACAAGAGGCTATTCCCAGGGCATACTCATGCCTGGATCACTTCTCCCCTCTCATTACAGGTGTGTGTGTGTGTGTGTGTGTGTGTGTGTGTGTGTGTGTGTGTGTGTGTTGGAATATACAGGCATACATGCAGATGCTCTTATGCACACACATAAAGGTCAGAGGACAACATGGGTGTTACCTATCACCTCGTTTGAGACAGGGTCTCTTTGCTGTTCACAGTTCTGTGTGGCAGGCTAACTGGTATGAAAGTTTCAGGGTAGTTTCTTGTCTCTGCCTGCCACCTTACCATGCAAGCACTGGGACGAAAGACACACGTCACAGTGCCTGGCTTTTTGTAGGTTCTGGGTTTTGAATTCAAGTCCCATGCTCACACAGCAAGCACTTTACTGCTCCTAGCCCCACTTGGTTTTTGTTCCCTTAGCTGTCCCCTTTCTCCTTTCAGGTGCTCTAAAGCCCCCTGCCCAATGAGATTCCCCTTGCTGGTCCTGCGGACTCTCTTCATTCACAGTGACTTTCAGAGAGGTTAACAAGGAATGGAAAAGTTCGCCTTTTTGCTTACCCTACACTTTCATTTATTCCCTCAAGTGCAGGAACCTGAGGCAGCCACCTTCACTGAAGAGACACATACAGGAATCGCTGCAGGGAAATGCTATTAGTAAGAAATCCCAAACTGTATGTCTCAGCCACGTATGGTGGTGCACACCTTTAATTTCAGCACTTGAGGGGCAGAGGCCGGCAGATCTCTGTGAATTTGAGATTAGCCTAGTCTACATAGTGAGTTCCAGGACATCCAGGGCTTTGTAGAGAGACCCTGCTTCGAAACAAACAAAAAGCAAATGGCCCATGTCATTCCTCCCTAAGGGGGTTACAACAACATCACCTGGTCAGTTTTTTCTTTTCTTTTTTTTTTAAACATTTATTTATTTATTATGGATACAGTGTTCTGTCTACATGTATGCCTGCAGGCCAGAAAGGGCACCAGATCCCATTATAGATGGTTGTGAGCCACCATGTGGTTGCTGGGAATTGAACTCAGGACCTCTGGAAGAACAGACAGTGCTCTTAATCTCTGAGCTATCTCCCCAGCCCCCTGGTCAGTTTTCTTTCACAGCTGTCTTTTTAAGTGTACTTTCAGTTACTAACTTGATCGTCCCCTGTCCCAGGTCTTCCTTACAATCCCAGAAAGACACCACCTTCCATTTCTCCACCAGCAAAATCTCCAGTAGGCTCTGTACAGAAAACCATACTCCCCAAGACATATGGGGCAAGCTCAACAGGAGAAGAAACAGTAGAAAACTCCCAAACTTGGTATTCAGTCCAGAATTCTGTGGAAGCAAGATGGGGGAGTATATGGACCAGGTTGCAGCAGACAGCTTGGGGCAGGTGTAGCAGTTTTGAACTTCAACGTCTGTCCCTTTAAAGTCTTTCTGCTCATGAGAAGTGAGAAGCTATGCCTGCTCCTCATTGTTCAGACTTGGTCTTTTAGAACAAGTGGGGATGGCAGTGAGGTGGCAAAATGTGGATCAAACACACACTTCAAAAGCAACCACTTTTCTGTACAACAGTACAGTCTAAATCCATACTGAAGAAGAGGTACTTTCTGAAAGGCTCTATAATCCGGTACCTACCTACGGTGATGCTAAGGCTCCAAGTATTTTCACAGCAATGTCAAAGCCTCTGCATGAATCCTTCTGTTTCAAGTTTGTGCCACTGCCTACCATTGCAATAGAAAAGACCGGCCAGAGAGAATGAACTCATGATAGTTTCTTTCAGGTGCATGGTGTACCTCTAAGAGCTTTGAAATGATTATGTCTTTACCACAGACAAGGTGTAAATCATGGGTTATGACTGGAATTCTTCCCAGCCCTTAGCACAGAAATCCAGAGAAGTGTGGGCCTTTGGTTGTCCAAGCACATCTCTCTTCCTTTTGCCTCTGCTCCAGTCCCCACTGGGTTCCATGGTCTTGGCAACCTTGTTTATGTGTTCTTTAAAAGTCTCAAGGCTGTGAGCTTTTGCTCTTGTTTTGTTTTTCTTCTTCCTCATTTTTTGTCTTCCTTTTAGCATTGGGGATTGAACCCAGGCTTCACACATGATAGGGCAGGAACTCTATAACTGAGTTATACATATCCCAGAGCCACCTTTCTTTAAATTACATTTATTTATTTACCATCTGGAGGGTACACATGCCACTGCATGCAAGTAGAGTTTAGAGGACAACTTGTGACAGTTGGTTTTTTGCACTCATGTGGGTTTCAGGAGTTGAACTCAGGTTGACAGGCTTGGTAGCAAGTGCCTTTACCCACTGAGCCATCTCACCCTTCTTGGCCCTGTTTAACTTGTATGTGTATGTTTATGTATGCACACACACACACACACACACACACACACACACACACACACACACACACACGTATTTAGAGGGACACATGTGTGTCTTCCACCTTGTTTGCAGAGTGTCTTTTGTTGTTCACAGCTGCATAGCCAGCTGTTGTCTCTTGAGTTTCAGAGGATTCTCCAGCTCCGTCTTCCATTTTGTCGTAGGAGTATTCGGTTATGGATTTGGGCTACTATGCCTAACTTTACATTGATGCTGGTCATTTGAACTCAGGTCCTCACCCTTGTGCCACAAGCACTTGACCCACTGAGCCATCTCCCCACCCGAGACCCTTTATTTTCACTTGTTATTTTGAGACTATCTTAGTAAGTTGCCCAGAAGTCTTTGAACTTGTTCCTGTAGTCCAGGCAGGCCTTGACTTTCAGCCCTTCTGTTTCTACCTTTGCAGTAGCTGGGATCACAGGCCCAGATTTTGCATTTAGTTCTTGACATGTCTCATGTTGGTCATTCTGTCTTCCCAGCTAGTAAAGGAGCTCCACCATGCAGTAACTAATTGAGGATGCCTTCACTTCAAACAGCATTTGCTGAGCCATGTGTCAGCCAGAGTCCCTCAGTTCAGAGTCTGAGGGAGGGTAAGCTTGTTAATAAAAGTAATAAAAAATAATAATAAATCACTAAAGTAAAAATAATAAAAATTATGACACAAGGAAGCAGGCGTGACATGGATAAACTGCTACATATGAATGGTCCTGCTGCCCCTCAAAAAGCTTGCAATGAGATGGCCTTCAGCATGTGGGAACCCAAAGCAGCCATCTGACTCAACCAGGGGAGTCCAACCAATTGCCTTGAGGAGACCAAGCATTTGTTGAAGTTCCAAATGCAAGTTCTCCAGGTAGCTGAGGAGGGAAGGGTTGTCAGAGCAGAACAAACTACATGTGCAGTGCCACAGGAGAGGGCTGACAGGGCTGAGGGAATGTTTATAATACCAGTCTTCGAAATGTATTTTGGCTGATGGGCTGAGCTCATGCCCGGGGAGGATGCCTAGCGCTCACTTGCTGAAAGAGATAATGAATGCAAGAACCATAATAATAGAAGCCTTAATAGGCAACACTCATTAACCACTCATTCTATGCCTAGCACTGAGCTAAGGGACTCAGCTGCATTTTCTCATTTTAATTCATAGCAACCCCATGAGGTACACTCTTTATTATCTTATCTCTACAGATAGGGAAACTGAGACTCAGAGAAGTTAAGCAACTTGTTGGTCACAGAGCTATTAACTACAAAGTCAAGATGCAAACCCAGGCCACTTGACTCTAGAGTCCTAAACCTTTCCCTCAACACCAATGCCCTTGATTTTGGACAGTAGCCTCTGTGAAAATCAGAGATACACCAGCTATCTCAGTGGGTTTCTCAGCGGCAATGTCCCCCAGGGAGTATTAGCATTGACAAGGCTCAATTCCATTGAGAGCTTCAGTAGAGAGAGAAAGCAGGCGGGGTGGGGGGAGGAGTGGGAGCCCCAGCGTCCGGGAAATGCCCCTAGGATTTTTGGAGCTCTACAAGAGAAATCCAAAAGAGGCTGGAGTCCTGCAAAGGACAAAACAAAAACAAACAAACAAAAGACCCAACAACTATTTGGCAAGTTTATTTTGAATCCTAGATAAGGTGAGACCTCATGCTTGAAAAAAAAAAAACTGTTTAGTTCTCTTCAGCTTCTTCAAGTGTGCATTCCTTCTACATCACCTGCTTCCTAAGCCATTCAAGACTTACCAGTCCTCTATCCCTCTGTCTTCAAGATTTTTTGTTTGTTTGTTTTTCAAGACATGGTTTCTCTGTTTAACAGCCCTGGCTGTCCTGGAACTCACTTTGTAGACCAAGCTGGCCTAGATCTCAGAGATCTATCTGCCTCTGCCTCTGCCTCTGCCTCTGCCTCTGCCTCTGCCTCTGCCTCTGCCTCTGCCTCTGCCTCTGCCTCTGCCTCCCAAGTGCCAAGTGCTGGGATCAAAGGCATGCACCACCACACCCCGCCTGTCTTCAAGATTTTTATCCTGATCCTTTTTCCCAAGATGCTGATGTACTTGCCAGCGCCTTCTTCCACCATCTCAGGCCAGTTCCAAATGATTCCTTTCTCAGCTCCAGGCCACTGTGAACTGCTAGGAGAGACGATGGGCCACCCATACTCTGGAGCCTTTTGCCTGGTCCTTGTCCACTCACTGGCTTCCCCAACCCAGACTTATTCAAGGGCTTTTCTGCCTCAAGATGTCCATAAATAATAGCATTCAGGGGGCCTCTTCTCTTACTCCTCATCTATGTCATCATCTTCCACTATTCAATGACCATCTTGACTGTAGTACCAATGATCAGATATAAACATAGCCTGTTCATACCCACATGCTTAAATGTGTATTTTATACTTTTATTCATACAATTAGCATGTCCTTTGATAGGACATATGTCTAGAAGACAACAAGATCCCTAACCTTGTGAGCTCATGACCTAATAAACAGATATATCAAGCAATTGGAATACAGGGTGTCTGCTAAGAAAGCTGGAGAACACAAGAAAAGATGACTAATCTAAGGGACTTGTATCAGTTAGATTTGGCTATAGGGGACAGAAAAGCTCAAATCCAGGCCAGCCCACTGGCTCAGTGGGTAAATGAAATGTGCTTGCCAACAAGCCTGACTGATGACATGAGTTTGATCCCCAGAAATCACATGGAAGAAGGAGAGAACCAACTTCCAAAAGTACACCCACATTTTCACATGCGCGCACGCACACACACACACACACACACACACACACACACACACACACACACACGCACACACATACACACACGCACACACACACACACACACTTCACCTAGTTATAAGTCTGGAAATAATTAGTCCAGAACTAGTGCAATAGGGCCAAGGTCATGAAAGCCCTTGTGCTTTTCATTACATGTCTCTTCCAACCCCTGCCATCCTAAATGATAATTCTACCTCCATTGCCCAATATAGTCAGACAGATTCCAGCCAATATAAAGGAAGATGGAGTGAGACGCAGCACACTCCCTCCTTAACACCATTTCCCCAAAGTGGCACAAGTTACTTCTGCCTAAGCTGTTGGCCAGCACTTAGTCACACAGCCACACCTAACTGCAAGAAATTCTGGAAAACCATTTTTTTACTCCAAGTCAGCCTCTGGGACAGCTGAAAAAAAAAAACAAGCCTCAGTGACAAGCACAGTAAGGGACATTAAGGGACAGGGAGTAGTTACAGTTTCAGAAAGCTCTTGATGAGTTGACTCTTACCCTGAAATTGAGATATGAGTCCGAGTTAACCAGGCAGAAACAGTGTTTGGGCTACACAGAGCATGTAGGTATTTTGTTTTCTTGGAGATTGCCTCATGCATCCCAGGCTAGCCTTGAATTAGAGATGCAGTCAAGGATGACCTCGAGCAGTTGATCCTCCCTCCTACTTCTGTCCCCCAAGTGCTGAGATTACAGGTATGTACCACCATGCCCTGTTTGTGCTTTGCCGAGGATCCAACCCAGGGTTCTGTGCATGTTAGAAAAGTACTCCAGCAAGTATGTCACAATCCCAGCCACAGGGAGTGCTTTTGAAAGTGCAGGTGCGCTGGGTGGTGGTGGCGTGTGCACACTAGGGTGGTGCCAGGTGTCCCACTCTTTCCCTCCCTGCCTTATTCCCTTTAGATAGAATCTTTCTGTAATCCTGGAGCTAAGCTGGCATCCAGAAAGTTGCAGTGATCTCTGTCTCTGTCCCCAACACTGCTGGGGTTACAGGAACACATGGGGCCACTCCAGCTTTTTGAGGGGGTGGGGAGTGGGGCAGGGTTTCTCTGTGGCTTTGGAGGCTGTCCTGGAACTAACAGAGATCTGCCTGCTTCTGCCTCCCAAGTGCTGGGATTAAAGGCGTGTGCCACCACAGATCAGCCACTCCAGCTTTTTATATGGATTGCTGGGATTTGAGGCAGGAGGCCCTCATGTTTGAGCAAGCATTCTTATACTGAGCTATCTGCAGGATCACACATTTTAGTCATTTTGAGAAGGAAGGAATGGTCCCTGCTGGGAAAGAGGCACACTTAGGGGTGGAGTAGAAGGGACAACTCAGTTAAAATTAGATTTCTGCAGAAAGCAACCCATGTACATTTTGGCTCTAAAAGTGTCCTTAGACTTTGCTGGCACAGGCTTGAGTTCCAAGAGATGTCAATTCACAGTTAGACTAGGTGCCCTGGGCAAGGAAGCTCTGGAAAGCCTGAAGCTGGCCACAAGCACTGATCTGGTCATTGGCAGAATGGCCATTGGCCCTAACACCTCAGCTGCTGGTCAATGGCAGGGCAATTTGTGGGGTGCTGAGGCCACACAAACTGCCAGCTGGGGCCTCCTCCCCAGACATATCACAAGCCTTCCAAAGGTTGTGTTTATTTCTCTGATGTGGCTACAGACATGGGAGGGGGGGAAGCAGGGCAGCCAGCTGGGCATGGTGACTCTGGCTCTGTAGGAATGAACTTACTGTAGGAATGAACTCAGTCCCCACAGCTCTGTCTCTACTGCCCTTCTTTATTCCCATGGCAAGTGGACAATGAGTTTGGCCCAGGTCACCTCAAAGAGTTCAACTGGAAATCTGAAATATTCCAACATCTGCTCACTGCCCACAACTCACTGTTCCCCTGACCCCTTTCCACAACAAACATACATTAAATATAGACTTAATGCACATGGCATGCAGGTCCTTATCTGTCTCCATATATACTTATTCTCACATACAAGTCTCATCTGCCATATACATGTGACATATAGGCAGAGCCCTCCTACTATGCATATAGACCCTATATACCCAGCACATACATTACAGACATAGGCACAATAAATATAAGATATTCTAACATGCCCATACTCTCTCTCCCTCTCTCTCTCTCTCTCTATATATATATATATATGTGTGTGTGTGTGTGTGTGTGTGTATGTATATATGTATATATTTAATATATATATATATA
Source organism: Cricetulus griseus (assembly GCF_003668045.3). Lineage (NCBI taxonomy): Eukaryota > Metazoa > Chordata > Mammalia > Rodentia > Cricetidae > Cricetulus > Cricetulus griseus. The sequence goes on along the minus strand of NC_048595.1, from coordinate 30,019,612 downwards.
AATATATATTTAATGCTATGTGTATGCATGCCACACATGTACCTATAGCTACTCATTCACCCATACATCATATCCAGGCCTCCACCAATGTTGGTTCCTATGTTTTCGAAACAAGGTCCCAAGTTCTTTTTTCTTTTTTTTCCCCTGAGACAGGGTTTCTTTGTGTAGTCCTAGCTATCCTGGAACTTGCTCTGTAGACCAGGCTGGCCTCAAACTCACAGAGAAACACCTGCCTCTGCCTCTTGAGTGCTGGGATTAAAAGCTTGTACCACCTTCGCCTGGCGTTTTCCTTTTGGTTGTTTTTTTTTAATTTTTATTTATTTATTATGTATACAGCATTCTGCTTCCATGTATATCTGCACACCAGAAGAGGGCACCAGATCTCATTACAGATGGTTGTGAGCCACCATGTGGTTGCTGGGAATTGAACTCAGGACCTCTGGAAGAGCAGTCAGTGCTCTTAACCTCTGAACCATCTCTCCAGCCCGGTTGTTTTGCTTTTGAGACAGGGTCTTTTTGTGTAACATGTAACCCTGGTTGTCCTGAAACTCCATATGTAGACCAGGCTGGCCTTGAATTCACAGAGATCCTCCCGATTGCTGGGACTAAAGGCGTGCACCACCATTCCTGGCGCCAAAGTTCTCATATCCACAGGAATGCCTTTTGAGCTATAAGGAGACAGAGACTCAGAGAGGAAGTTGGAGAAGAGATGACAACGTCTCTGTTACTCCAACCCAAACACATGTACGTGGCCCATAGGAAAGAAGGAAGACTGGCCTTTCCCCTACTACCCTATGAACCATTGTGTGTTCCTGACGTCAGGGACATGGAGTTCTGGCAGGAGATCCAGCATGATGGCTGGGCTCTGTATCTACTACACAAGATACCCTGGAGACAACAGTCCCAGCCAACAGCCTGGAAGTCAACCTGTGCCAGGCCCACCAATGTCATGGGGGCAGAAGAAGCCCTTGTGCAATAGCAGTTGACCCAGGGGACCCGAGAAAAGGGCAAAAGGCCTCATAGACCTCATGTTCCAGGCACTGCACCTGGATCTCCACAGCTTTATTTCCTGTCGTTCTCATATCAGATGTCCTTTCATCTTATTCTCTTAAGGCATCAAGGATAGAACCCAGAGCCTTGCATGTATGAGGCCATAGATATACACCCCTTGCACCTCTGTATTCTCTCAGACATGGAACCCCAAGGAGGTGCCTAAACCTCACAGCCAGTAAATGGTAGCTCCTTGTTTTTTATGTCAGGGTCTCTCCTATAGCCTGGCTGACCTGGAACTCATTGTGTAGACCAGGCTGGCCTCTAACTCACAGAGATCCACCTGCTTTCTCTTTAGTGTTGTGTGTGATTAGATGCACCACCAAACCTGGCAATGATAGTTTCTTGCATTGAACTAGGGCTTGTTGGCTCCCGTAGCACTCACCAGTGTCCTCAGGCCTAGGATGCTACAGCGAGGTGGTCTCAGGCCAGGATAGTGATTGCAGGCTGAGGGAGGCACTGTTTTAGGCTTCTCGTCTTCTACTCTCTCAGACTAGGAATACCAAGGCAAGAGCCTTCTCCTAAGGGAAGTAAAATTGGGGACCAGGAGAATGGGGAAACACTTGGCTAAATTAAGCTCTTAATAGACTGGGATATTGAGTCAAAGCTGGCAGCAGGCCAAGAACTAGAGCCACAGTTTGAGGCAGGTCAGGGCTAGAATCACAGTTGGAATTAAATCAAGAACCTGACCTGAAGCTACTGCCACTGGCTGGAAGATCTGCAGGCCAGGACAAGGGGTTGAACCAGACCTGGGAAGGAGGAGATGGAGGCCCGAGAGAAAGGCAGTCAGTCCCACTGAGTGTTAGCAGAATCTGGCTGGTTGGTATATTAGGTGGTGCTGAGCACAAAGGGAGGAATGCAGGCGCTCTCCTGTCTGCAGAGATGACAGGTTTATCATGTTCCTGCAAAGAACCCTGCAGGGAGCTACGCTTAAAGGGCAGGCCAAATGTCGGTTGGCAGAGTTGGGTAAGAGAGATCAAAATAGGGAGAAATTGTGGTAGGTGGAATGGGGGTGGGAGCAAAGACCCAAAGGCAACAAAGCCCAGGGTGGGGTCCATTCAGAAGAGGTAGGCAAGCTCTCTCTGGCTAATGTGCACAGCTGGGCTCAGGAGGACAGTGGCACTAGCTCTGGTGATAAGACTCTGGTGAGTTGGTTAGGAGTGTGAACTTTATTCAGAGGGCAAGGGGATATCATTGGCAGAAGTTAAGGATGGTGACGTGGTCAGAATCGTGCTGTAGAAGAGTCCTGTGGCTGCTGATATGAACAAGAGACTGGAGGTGGGAAGACCAGAGAGGCAGCCAATGGCACAGCCAGGCCAGGAGCCCCGGAGGGAGAGTGACCCATAAGTAAAGAGGGCAGATGCTGGGTCTGTAGAGGGGCAGGATTTACAGGATGTGGTGATCATCTGGAGGTGGGGTGTGAAGGAGAGGTGGAGCCTAGCTAAACACCAAGCAGGCTGGAAGGCTGAAAGACCATTGCAGAATGGGAGACCACATCAGGAGAAACTAGAGGGACGAGTTTGTCCTTCCAGCTCTGCCTTTCACCAGCTGTGTGTCCTTGGAATGTATCTTCTGTTCTCCGAGCCTCAGTTTCCTCTCCTACAGAATGGGGAACGTCCTATTTCCTCCAGAGGAAATATACGAGGGCTAGACAAAACATTTCTGAGGGTGAGCAGTTCACAGTCAGTCGTCGCATCTGATCTCCGGCTCCCAGGCAAGATGCTGGTGACTTCAGCCATGGCCCCGGTAGCTCCAGGAAGTGAGGCAGGAGCAGTCTGAGGAGCTGGCATGGCAGCCCTATCACTCCTGGATGAGAAGAATGTCCTGGAGTTCTACTTGCTCATTTTCCAGACGGTGGGCCCTCCTCCTCTTCCCAGCAGTGTCCCAGGGGCCCATCAAGTGGCCCTGGAGAGCGGGAGGCTGCACTGAAGGGTACTCAGAGGTCTTGAACTTGCCTGGAATCTTTCCCCACCTCATCCTTTTATCTGACTACAACAGGATCCAATCAAAGTCCCCTTGGACTCCCTGATCTCAGTCCACCTCTGTGGTGAGATCCCGGGAGCAACCCATTCCTACAGGTTGGAGGTGAGTTTTTCAGATGCCTCTTCTCCTTTGACATCCTTCCAATTCCTTAAACATAAATTCTTAGCTATAAATGGATCCTCATAGCTGGTCCTATCTGACTCTGCAAACAATGCTGGGGCTGGTGGTACCCCTCCTCAGGTCTCTTGTCTCACCAACAATCTTAAACCCAGCCCCCTCCCTGGGTCACTAGAAGTCTAGTGGCCCATCAAGCTCCTTGTGACTGACCCATACTCTCTGACCCAACAGGCTAAAGGGCAGACCCTCCTCTAGACCCTCGAAACAGTGAATGGGATCACCTCCTGCCATTTTCCCAGGCCAGAAACACAAACATTAGTAGTCTCTTTCCAGCTCCATGTTCTGTCAATCCTATTGTTTTAAGCCACTGTCACCGGTCTGCTCCACTCCACCCACGTGAGATGGCTTACATCTTCCCAGTTATTGACTCCTGGCCTCAGGCCCAGTTGTGCCAACTCAGATCTTTTCATTGGTTTGGGGTACTCCCATGGGTACACACACTGCCCCATTGTGACATATTTTAAAATTCTTTTATTAGAAGATTGTCCCAGAGGACGTTTTTGAAAAAGATCAACCAATCAAGGATCCCCACAAAAAATTTTTGTAAAAAAAAAAAAATCTGTTTCAAAATAAATTTGTCTTTCAAATCGTTGCAACAGGGAATTGCCCAAGAGGTTTTCTTTAAACTTTTTCAACGATTAATACCACTTTGCAAGAGGGTACACAAAAATACAGGAGAGAGAGAGAGAGAGAGAGAGAGAGAGAGAGAGAGAGAGAGAGAGAGACTACCTCTAGAATAATCCAACAGTTTATAAAACACAGCCTCCCAGATTGTCAATTTTTTTTCAAAAGACCCCAAACTCTTGAGTTGAAATTTCATAACTTCTAAATGTTGCATATCAATTTGAAGTTCTTTTGTTTTCTTTTGTTTTTTGAGACAAGGTTTCTCTGTGTAACAACCCTGGCTATCCTGGAACTCACTTTATAGACCAGGCTGGCCTCGAACTCACTGAGATCTGCCTGCCTCTGCCTCCCAAATGCTGGGATTAACGGCATATGCTACCACCACCAGCCAATTTGAAGTTTCTTTTTAACAATATGCAGGATTCCAACTTGCAGCTTTGGGCACTCCCTCCAACGGTCTTTTGTCATAATAAAAATAAAACTTAGTTATTGAAAACCCTTCACTAATTACTAGCTGCTGCTGTACTTCACACAGAATTCATTGACTACAGCACTCTCCAGAGCCACTGAGCTCCCTCCACACTCCTAATACAATGCAGAGAAACTTGGAACAGCTCAGAGAAGTTCAACTGTCAGTTGGCACTATTTGGTAGAGAAGGCAGGATTCCAACCTACTCTGAAAAGAGCGATTCCAATTTCGAAAAGCCAAAGATCTGTGGGATCATGGGCTGTTTTTCTAGTGCCTCTGCTCAGTGATTGATGGGCGAAAGAACAAACCAATACCTCAGTGAGTGAAAGCACAGAAATCCTCTTCAGGTTCAGTCTCCATCTGCTTGAGAACCACGGCCCTGACCAAGGAGCTGTCGCCAAGAATGTGCTTAGGGGGGTCCTCGGCGGCTCAGCGGGGAGCGGGGCTCGCACAATGCAGGTGCTGGCTGCTCCCCTCCCTTCCGTAGCTTTGAGGCTCAGGACAGCTTCCTGCAGCGCAGCCCTGGGCCTGCCACATCCGGCTGCCTGCATCCCAGCCCCAGAGACCCAGGCAAAGGTAGCCATAGGCAAGAGGTGCCCCTTATCAGGCATGGAGCACTTGGCAGTGTCTTGGATCGGAGAGCTGGTGTCCAAACGAGGGTGCTCTTTCCCAGCTTTGTGACCCTCGAACGTACTCACTATTAGATTTGTTAACTCCTTGTCTTTTGCCCCACCACCTCCCTACTTCCTTCCTTGACACACAATGTCAGAGTAGTGAGGCGTGCCCCTTAAATTTAGCACCATTTACATCATGGAACACCTTCTTGGGTATGGAAATAACTGGCTGAGAGCTTGCTTGGATGAACTCATTATGTCTACTCAGAAGCCAGACCTGATGATGAACAAGTATTTACCTGGAGATGACTCAACAGGAAAGGGTGCTGGTCTCCAAATCTGTTCACTTGAGTTCAATCTCAGGATCCCACATGTCAGAAGGAAACTCACTCAAGTGTCTCTGTCTCTGTCTCTGTCTCTCTGTCTCTCTCTCTCTCTCTCTCTCTCTCACACACACACACACACACACACACACACCATTTAAAAGAAAAAAGTGTTTGCCTTGTTTCCAAGCTAAATGACAGAAAACCTGATCTGTTGGTTAAAGTACCTTCCTCTGGTCATACTGCTAGAAGGTGGCACAAGCTTAGTTTTCACTTCACTGTCTCCTTGTATGTTGTGTGGTTTTGTTTATTTGCTTGTTTGTTTGTTGTTGGGTTTTTTGGGTGGGAGGACAGGGTTCTCCGTGTGTAGCCTTGACTGTCCAGGAACTTACTCAGTAGGCTGACCTGGAACTCAGAGATCTGCCTGCTGCTGCCTCCTTGGGATTAAAGGCACACTCCCAGTACTGCTGTGTTTTGAAGCCAGCTTGGAGGTACAGATGAAGGTGGAAGCCAACCCCTATCCTCTTGAAGCTCCCCTTTTGATGGGGAAACATGTTCCATCTCAGGAGATGGCTGTGAGGCAGGCAGGAAGGCATGGTTGAGTCCAAAAAGGAGTCTGGAGTAGGTAGCAGCTGCTACAGAACCTGAGCCTGAGGCTAGCACCTTCAGGCCAAGCTTGGACAATAAATAGCACAGTGGTGACACATCCAAGGGGCTCCCAACAGCCTGGCCTGGTGAAATAGACCAGTTCCTCCGCAGGGATATCTGTGCATGTGTTTCTGGCCAGATCTGGAAAAGCCCAGCCCCTCAGTGCAGCAGTTGGAGTGAGCAAGACCTAAGCAGGAATATTATAGCAGGTATTTAGTTCAGCCTGCAGTGGAGGGTAGTCAGGGATGGGAAACCCTGGTTTGTAGCATGTCTGAATTTCCATGCAATAAGTATTCTGCCATGGCCAATTCCAAGTTATCAGTTTTGAAGATAGACAGTAGCATACTACTATGTAATATGCCGTGCATAACAAGAGAGATGGTACCAGTAAAACAGTAAAAACTGAAATTTTATGTTTGGAGTCATTATATTATTTATTTTGAGCTAGGGGCTCATGTGGTTCAGGCTGGCCTTGAACTCACTATGTGCCAAGAAGGACCTTGAACTCCAGATCTTCTTGCCTTTACCTCCCAAGTGCTGAGATTACAGGCATGTGCTACCATGCCCAGCTGCAGTCATTTTTAATACAGTTGATTTAAGTGTAAGCTTGTAGAGCTTAATTTTTAATGACTGTGTTTAACAACCAGCTCCCAGGAGCTCTGAAAATGCAACAAGTGGCTCTCATCAAGCTGATACAAGCCAGCTCCCACACAGCACTGGGCTTCCATCAGCACTCAGCTCCTCAGCTGTGGTCTCCCTGGCTTTAGCAGGTTTGCTATCTTTCTAGCCTGGGTTTCCCTCTAGTGGACAGAAGAGTCATTGCCACCTACTTCTCCTCTGCCCAGAGCGCAGCAACCATGACTCATGGGCAAGAGTTCCTGTCTTCTAAATTTTTATTTATTTATGTATCTTTGTGTCTCTCTGTATGAATGTGTGCATAAGAAAGTCCCTTCAAGAAAGACTATAGTGTGGGGCAGTGGTGGCACACACCTTTAATCCCAGCTCTTGGGTGGCAGAGGCAGGAGGATCTCTGTGAGTTCGAGGCCAGCCTGGTCTCCAGAGAGAATTCCAGGACAGCCAGGGCTACCCAGAGATACCTTGTCTCAAAACAAAATAAAACAAGAAGACAAGTTTCTCAATCATCCTGAGGCATCACACACCTGGTGTTCCATTCCTGTGAAAGGCGTTATCTCCAGGGTTTCTCAAACCCTGTCTCTCAGCTGGAGAAATGGCTCAGTGCACAAAGCTTTTGCCATACACCTTGAGAACAGGAATTCAGACCCTAGGGCCCACACAGAGCCAGAGACAGTCATATGTATTTGGATTCCTAGAGCACCAATGAGGAGAAAGGGATAGAAACAAGAGAAGTCCCAGAAGGCCAAAGGCCAGCTAGTCTGAGCTAAATACAGTGATGTGCAAGAGACACTTGTCTCAAAGAAGATGGGAGGTGACTGACACTCAAGGTCATCTCTGGTCTCCATACAAATGCCATGCCATGTCACACACACTCTCTCTCTCTCTCTCTCTCTCTCTCTCTCTCTCTCTCTC